>NC_072735.1:139486704-139744696 GCF_026930045.1 Uloborus diversus | reverse complement strand
AAATTTTTTTGGAGGGAACACCCCCGGCCCCCCCTTTTTCCTGTCTTTTGTACATTAGCCCACTTAAAATTTCGTAAAACATGAATGTAGTTGTTTCTGAAAATTGATTTTCATGTCTGCATGTTTACATATAATAATAAATCTTTTTTTTTTGCTCGTATATGGGGGGGGGGGGGGGGGGGGGTAACATCACAAATTACCGCTCCGGGTGTCACCCACGCTACGTACGCCACTGATTCTACTGAATATTTATTCTTGAGGTAAGAGTCGCACAAAATTTTGATAGCTCAGTTATTTAAAACTTGTTTCCTTCAATTTATACCTACGCTTCTTTATCGCAGCGTAACGCCCTAATTAGCAAACCCTAAAAGGACCCCCCGAATTATTCCTCTGACTCACCTCCAACGAATTTTCTCATAAAAAAGGGGGGATCCAGCAGCAGAGGGTGTATTACACGTTACCGCCGTTACATTTGGGATACATCTTGCAGTGAGCAGGGGAAAAGATATACATTTCACTCCAGGGGATAAGACCTCCCTGCGTATGCAAACGATCGAAAAAAGAAGGAATTAAACCTATTCCATCCGCTTCTTCCATTGTATGCGCGCTCTCTAATGGCTTTAATCGGAGTGTTACGATTCTTTGGACGATATGCCGGCTGATTTAATATGTTTCGCTCAGAATATTTGCTTCAGTTGTTCGTTGCACAGAAGAAAATAGACATGCAATTTCGAGCTTGCCTTTTATCTTTCTGAAGACGAACACAATGGCAGAAAATGCGCGAAATAAATTTGAATTCTTTTCATCTTAACTCCATTCTCTAGGCTTAAGTAATTTTATTCAACTTCCCCATTACGATAAATTTCTTCTCCTTTTGCACAAAAGTACTTTGCAGTAATAGATGGAGAAGGAAATGAAATGTAAATTTAGGAGTTAATGCTTTGGAACTTATGAAAATAGCAAATTAAAGAAAACTCGTGAAGAAAATAAGTAAAATGAAAAACAGATGCGAATATAATAATCCGAAAGGTAAAACTGCCTCAATTTTGTCAAATATTTATTTAGATCAAAGTTTTCAACAAATAGAGTAGACGTTTAAAATAACAATTACAAGCTCTGTAAGAACTTTTTGAGGATTAAAGGAGCTATTAAATGTTAACACTGAAGGAAAAAAAAAAAAAAAAAAAAAACCGAAACGTTAATGAAATAATGGACAGCTAACGTACCTAATTTCTGCCAGTAACATATCTGCCAAAATCCAAAAAAGTTTCCCGCAAAAAGTTAGCAATCTTCCTGAAATTAATCTGAAATTTTTCTGAAAAATTGAGAAACCTTCCCAATGAAAGCCAGTCATGTTTCTGAAATAACTCGGGAACCTTCAGTGAAAGCCTTACATATGTATAGTTATATCTTGGCACGTTTATGGTTTACCTGGAAGGCTACTAAAGCAAATGTGACCAAAGCTAAGACGGAATTGCAAGCAATTCCTTTGAAGCTACAATATCCGGAGACTGGATCTTGTCTCTAACTAGGACTCTATCAATCCGAAGGAGTCTTGATTAAGCTAAAAGGGAAACACCTAATAAAAAAAGTCTTTATATATTTTTATACTGAAAGGTAAAAATGTTTTTCACCACATGGTAAATTCGGATTTCATTCAACTTGTTGCCATTCGGGAAATTTTTTCGCAAAAAAAAAAAACTTGTTTTTCATAGGAAAGTGATGTAACCCTTGAAATCCCAGAACGTTACCCGTAAGTAATCAGTGACGTTTCCGATTTTTTTTAGTGCATGAAAGTTCTAAACATTCACTGTTAAAATTGCGGGTTGCATATGACACATTTTAGGGTAAAACACTTGTAGCATTAACTGCATCTCCCTGTGGCACCTCGTGGCAAAAAAGGTACCCTTTAGGTAGCCATTTTGACTTCTTATACGGTGCCGCGGATTCTACAAGCGTTTCACTCTTAATAGGTGCCATATGCAACCCTCAATATTTAACGGTGTTCCTTCTAATGATAAGAAAACCTGTTGTTTCAAGCCACAAATATGCTATAAAATTCCATGCTTAATGCTTCGGCTTCTTAGTCACAAGGAGTTCTTTAGGTAAGCTATGTAAGAATAACAGCAAAACCTTTAACTCTAGAAACCTACCCCAATTATCTCCGAAAATTAAATTAGTGAAGCCTTGCCTTGAAAAATATATTAAGGTTTCAACTTCCATTTCGGTTTCCTTCACTTTGAATTAATTCGGAAGACAAAACTACTTCCATTTTGTCGAATACTTATTTAGATTAAAAAAAAAAGCTACTTCCATTTTGTCGAATACTTATTTAGATAAAAAAAAAAAAAGCTTAACAAATAGAATAGACGCTTAAAATAACAACCACTTTCATCAACCCTAAGTTTGAGCTGGTTATCTATGGAAGCTCTGAACATAATCACCTTTTAGGTACTCATGAACAAATCTATTGGCCTGTTTAGAAGTCAGCAAGTGTTCTTTAGTTCAAGAAAAATTCATCAACGACTTACCGCAAAGCCAAAATCTACCGCAATTACCTGCGAAAATCAAATTAGGGAAACTTTAAAAAAAAAAAAAAAAAATCCGTATAAATTGAGCTTCCGTTCCTGTTTCTTCTAAGATGGCTTTTTTTTGTCATTTGTATTTTCTTCTGTTTTTAAATTTTTTTTCAATATTTGTGTTGTTGTTTTTATAACTTTTCGTAAATTTTTGTAAATTTTTATCCACTCAACACCCAACTCAACACTCCCACCCAAACTTTTTTCACATTAGATAAATACTAAAGAGAAAGTTAGAAAATCGCGGTATCATCCATAAATGTTCTGTATTATTTTTATTTCTGATCGAAATCGAATGAATTTTTCATTTCCGATTTCAATATCCTTTCGATCTCACTTGACATCAAGATGTCACTATCAAATTTAATCACATTGTTGTCCTTATTCGTTGCTAAGCAAAGTGCATTTTTTCTTGTGTTTTTTTCTTCCTTTTTTTTTTCGGAGGTGAAACCCCTGCTTTCAACATTGGGAGGGGGGAAGGGTATTCCAGCTGTCAAATACATGATGAGGAATCGATTGCTTCAAGAAATAAAGAGAAACAGGTTAACAGTGGAATACGGCTTCAAAATGGTGGAAAATGAGCGAATAACTATTAAATTTGGTTCAAATCTCATTCTCTCTAGCTCTCTTCGTATCTACATTTTTATTAATATGTGTTTGTGTTTCTTACTTTTTTTTTTTTGACTCTGTGTGTGATTGTATATATCGTACATTAAAGTTTTAAAATAACTTTATTTTCCATCTGTTTAAATTTTATTTTCCGCCCTAATTTTGTTTTGGAATTCAATTTATATTTTTTCACCTTTTGAAAAGATATGTTTGAGTTAAAAAATATCCAATGAGAAATGAAGAAATAAATAAAGAGAGAGAGAGAAAGAGTTATAATTTTTTAAATTTGATGTCTAGTTTTTTTTTTTTTTTTTTGATACATAGGATGTATAGTATTTTGGTTGCGTTCGACGAACTTAACCGGTCGACCGGTAACTAACCGGTTACTAACCGCATCGTTCTATGATCTACTGGTTAATGCACCGGTTACCGTTTTAAGTTGTTGATTGGTTCATTGAAGAACGTGATCATTAGCTGTCACGTGATCAACTAACCGGTAGCTACCGGTCGTGCTGGTCGAACATAAGATTTGTTTCCGTAAAATTGTACCTCAGAGCCAGACTGACGTAAGTCACATGCTCACATGACTCACTTTACAAGAGAGTGAAAAACCGGTCGCTTGGTGGCACGAAAAGGATTGGATTCGTGAACTTTTAACACTGGTAAATTATTACAAAGGATTTTTTTTTTAGGATTAAGTTCATATGGCTCGTACAATGTTCTAATAGACAGAAAATCGAAATTTTTGAACTTAAGTCAGTCAGGCTCTGAGTTACATAAATAATCGTTTCAGAACGACGACTTCTTAAACGATGTGTGTGTGAAATAATTTGGGACCTAAGTTAATTGAGAGATCACACGCATCAATAAGAGTTCTGTTTTCAACATGGCAATATAAAAAAGATAAGAGCCAAAATGAATTATCGGATGACTTTACAACCAAAAACTCACTTTCCTGCATTCAAAAAGGGGTTCCTTGAAACACCGAAACATGTGTCTACAGTTATCTGAAAATTTATGTTGTAATATTTTCTTTTGCTTTCTGCGCAAAGGCGGCAAAGGTAGTTCTTTATTTCTTGATACTGGTAATTATTATTTTTATTATTAATGCAATCATCTGTATTATTTCATTAATTAACTATCTTTGTTAACTTTTTACAAAATCATTTTTACAAAAACGCTAATTTTAACCATGAATATTATTATTATTATTTCATAAAGCTTTTCTTTCAATATTGAACCTAACTCGATTCAAAGAACAAAAAGGTTTACAATGTGGTACATTTGAAATAATTTAATGGGATTGGTTGACTGAGCTAAGTAAACTTCAATTCTGCTTATACCACAGCAGTTACTTGGGAAAATTAAATGAAAACTACAGGTTTTAATCGATATGGTTCCGGAGAATTGAGAAAAAAAAAATCAATTAACTGTCTCCTCTCCATCGTATTAGAGCAGTGCACTTAAAATTAATATGCTAGCCAACTATGACACAAAAATATAGACTTGGAACTCATCTGTTTTTTATATCAGCATTCTAAACCTTTCCAACCGCACCATCACAGCACGTGATGCGAGACGCTCTCGGTGTTCTCTAGAGATTTCTGTTGCTAGGCAACGCGTCACGTGACATTACTCTCTCTCTCTGGAAACACTTTTTTTGTTTTGCTAAGAGATGCCGCGAACACTCTCCGGCTTACTACTCTTTCCCTCATTTCGTTTCTTTCCTTATTTATTTATGATTATTTTGCCCTCCGTATGGCAACAGTTTCATTTCGTTGCAGAAGACATTTTATATCTATTTTTGTTTCCCTTCTTTCTGCACTGAACTTTATTTTGCTAAGAAGTTTGCTTTTTTTTTTTGTCATTACATAGAATGAGATTTTCGGCGCATTTTTTTTGTTTTTTTCGGAGAGTATACGTCAGTTTACGATAGCTCTTCAGTGAAAGATCAATAAAAATGGAAGATTAAATTTTTTTTCTTCGTTTTTGTTTAGAAGTAAGTCAGAAGGCTATAGAACAAGAGGGAGACGTTCAACTTAAAGCTTTCTTTGAATTAATTTTACAAAAACATGATATTTTTATTTTTATTCACGTCTTAGTTCTTTAATGCTTGCTTTTGTGACAATGTAAGTTTTTTTTTTTAAACTGAAGTAAAGGAATTGTGAAAGGAGATAACACAAAATGAGATTTCTCTTTTATTCATAGAAGTGGCGAGGATCATGCAAAGTAAACATTTTATAAATGGCTTAAAAAGACTGTATCATGACACATATTTGTTATGTAAAAATACACATTCATTATTGATATTTTCATAGAAGATGTTACACAGCAACTTTTACATTCATAGCAACGTTTATTTCCAACTTGAAATAGTAAAAAAATAAAATAAAAAAATTTTGCTAAGCAGACGAAAGGATTGCAAATTAATTTAGTGAAATGCAAGTAAATACATCATGAACAAACTTTTTTTTTCAGTAAGAAAGTTCTTTAACTGGGAAAAAAAAATAATACAACGAGCTGATGTGTGCATCACATGACTTCCTTTTACTCCAATTTAATGTCATTTCCCCATTAATGGCAATTTTAATGCGATTCAATTGTTTACTCTCTAAATATCACCAACAATAGCCAAATTGAAACCAAATTTTTAAAAAAATCGCCAAATTTGAAACGGCGACCAAAAGACTGGCGATATATCGCCAAGTGTCCGACAAAATTATAACACCATTTGAGTTTACATCGAATTAACAATGATTTCCTCCCAAAAAGGGGCAAAAGATCCCCTTTGAAACATCCGAATGCAACCATATGGGAAGGTGCACAACTAGACCCCATTAGGAGTCTACGTGGCAAATTTCAACTTTCTAGGACATACCGTTTTTGAGTTATGCGAGATACATACGGACGTCGCGAGAAAATTCGTTGTAATTAAAAAATTTGGTTGTTAAAATTGATATTTCGGGTGTCTGTACGTTCCTAGGCATATATCCACATGTGGTCGGGTCGAAAAAAACTCAACATCCATTCGGGGGTGAGTAAAATGAAAATTAAGGCCGATTTTTGAGTGAAAATTTTTTCGCGAATACAATACTTCCTTTTTTGTAAAAGGAAGTAAAATTGAACATTTTATTTGCAATTGTTTTGAATCATTTGTTTTTTTGTATGGTTTTTATTTCATCATCTTTCATGTTTGAAAATTAGTTTTATCTGTATTTACTGCATTTCATAAAAAAATCGTCATTCATTTCAACGTTTTCTCTCTGTTACTTCACATAAGCTCTTATTGCTTGTGACTAATTGACATTAGATAATTTCGCTCCCAATATGTTTACATTAGTGATACTGAATACGTCGATTTTTTTTCATTATGTCACACTTCTTATTAGCAGAAATAGTACTAAGGATTGAATGTGTGCTGGAAAATTTTTGATTTGAAAGACTCCTAATAATTTGGAGGTTATTGTTGGTTTTTTGCATTAATGCAGAGAGCTCACAGGAGCTCAGCTCCTGCACTTCTTTTATTCATCAATTTTCTAGACATTAGACGGTAAGCTCATCAATATTGCGCTTCGGAATACTTCTAATAATTTTGAGGTTATTGTTGGTTTTTCGCATTAATTCAGGGAGCTCCGTATGAAAGGGAGCTCACGGGAGCTCAGCTCCCGCACTTCTTTAAACATCATTTTCTTTGTCATTAAACGGTAAGCTCATCAATATTGCGCTCCGGAACCACCAGTATATCAGTTCCAAAACTGATAGTCATTTCTCTTCTTTTTGTTCCTAAGAGAAATGTTTACATCCGTGATGTAATTTGCGACACAAGTGAGAGCTCTTTTTCTATCGCCCGGAATAGTATGACCCCGGAGAGATGGCGGATGAACTGGAAGCGGAAACAGACCATTTCATTTTGTAATAGGTAGGATCAGCGAGAACGCGTAAGCAGTCAAGTGTTTTTACTGCTGGTGCGTTCTCGCTGATTTAGATCCTACCTACTAAAAAACGAAATGTTTTGTTTCCGCTTCCATTCGCCAACTCTCCATATAGTACAATTAAGTTCAGTTTCGGTGAAAACATAGTTAAGAGGAATACCATTATTAGAAATAACCATAACTACCGTTATTTCTTGTATTTACTCTTTAGCTTCTGTCTTGTTTTCTTCATTTCAGCATTTCAGATGTTCTCCATAATTTTGCAAATTTTCCCATATTTTAGCTGTCAGTGTTATGATTCTGATAAAAACAGCACTATAAGTAAGCGAAGAATATGTTTTTTTTCTTTCTTTTCTGCTGCCAAATCGAAAATAAAGTCGACTGTAAAATTATACAATTAAAATAATGTGAACTTGTCATAGGGATCATCCACAAATAACGTCACGCTTTGAGGTGGGAAGGGTTCGTGAAATTGTGACAAGGGGGAGGGAGGGATAACAAGAAGCGTGACATCATACTCATGTTTATAACATTATATATGTGTAATATAGCGTAATTTGTGACAAGAGGAGGGGAGGGGGTAAGGTGAAGCGTGGCTCTTTGTGATATAAAGGGAGAGGGAGCCTAATATGGTAAAAAATAGTGTGAAGAGGTTTATGGGCAGCCCATAGTACAGCTGTTCCCCTCCAAAATTGAACTGCAGTCTGCAGTATGAAAATCAAACGTTCTGGAAAATTTGATTGCTTTCCTTTAAACAGGGAACCCTTTTGCTCTTGCGTTTTTTTTTTTTTTTTTTGTGAGATTTTCAGATTGAGTCCCGGCCAAGACGATTCAGGCATGGTTACAACAAAATTGTATATTTCAGTGAAGAAAATAGATAATAAACAATGAGAACACTGAAGAATGCTAAAAGGTAAACACACCAGTAGTGGCCAGTGCTTCAGTATACCTTCTGAACGTCTGAATCCCTTGGGAAACCTGGAATTCTATTTCCACAAATATATGAACCTTGAAGTGTAGACCACTAAAGCGCTGGCCACTACTGATGTTTTTACCTTATGTTTCAGTATAAAATCGGAAAAATGTAGGACTCCTGCACTTTTTTGGTGGAAATAAAACCCTGGCATTTATGCGTGGAGCATCATTCTATTAAAGAAAGCTCTTCGAAAACTTTTTCCAGAAAAGAACCAATGCAACATATCTTCATCCTTAAATTTATGTACATGGAACATAATTTCATTCTAATCAAATAAAACAGAAAGAAAAGGAACGCAAGGTAAAGAAAAATTGAATGTAATAACCCCAAATGAAGTAGATACACCAGAGAGCGAATAAGATGATGTCCAAATGAATTATGAAAGAATTTCTTAATCCTACAACTGACGGCTGCTCCTTCAAAAAACCCTTAATACCTACCTCTATAAAGACCTGAACGAACGGAAAAAATGAAGAAGATAAATAAAATCTTGAAACATGGTCTTTCTATATTATACCGGCTCAATGAATAAAATTCGTGACCAACTGGTATGAAAAAAATTGCAAAGAGCGATATAAAAATTCCGTGGCTAGGATCAAGGCCACATAGCAAATATCTGCCCTTGAAAGATAATTTAAACTTTTTTCTAACCTTTATATCTTCCACCTTTTATGGCTTCGATGCATTATGGACGGACTTTTGGAAAAATGGTTGCATTGTTTTTAGGCGTGGATCTGAAGCGAGGGGCCCAAAAAAGGGGGAAATTGTTGTTGGATGTCATGGGATTTTCGTTAAAGGACTCGCCAGCAGTTGTTTGGCAAGGTAGGAGGAATTCTGATGGCATGATAGGAAGAATGATGGTGTGCTTTCGGAGTGAAAATCGTAGGATTAAACACATGTTATTTGTCTCTGTGTTGTAAACTTCAGCTCGGAACAGATTGTATCTTTAGTTGTTGGTTATTTTGAGTTTTTTCTGTTGAAATCAAATGGGGAAATTTTTCATTTTTTCAAACCTTTGTGACCTTTGCGTTGATTAAAAAAAAAAAAAAAACCCCGCATCATCATTGTGTTGAGTAAAAAAAAAAAAAGGTTACAGAACAAAAGTATGATTCACATTCCAGAAAAAAGCTTTTGTGTAGTGATAAATGCTTCTGTTTTGGCAGGGGAAAAACATACATATGCGCCCCGAACTTACATTTTTGGGAGGGCAGAAATTCTCAATTTGCCGAACGATGATAATGTTGCCGAATGGAGTTCCAAATTTCGCCGAATGATGATAATGTTGCCGAATGGAACTCCAAATTTTGCCGAGTGAAAGGCCAAAATGGGGTCGTTTCCAAAATTTTAAAAGTATTTTTTTTCTGAAAGAGCATACTTAATAGCATAGAATCTGACCATTTTTTTAAGTAATTTGTTTAAGTTTAATATTTTTAAAAAATTTCTTAAATCGGTGCTTTTTCATCGTTTAACGCACTGTCAAAAATGAAACGCTCAATTTTGACGATTCGGCAATCCTCGAGCACTATTTCGTTATTTTCGACGATCCTTTCGTCACCGAATCACGTGATATTTGACGAAACCAGAAATCTCAAATTTTTCACGAAATTATTTTGTCCCGATTTCGTCACATTGCAGTGCATTCTGGGAGTTTTCGTTTCAATCTTGTACTTGCTCGTTAAATTATCTTACCTCAATTATTCTAACGGATTCATAAAAAAGGTTAGTATTTATTGAAATTTGTATGTGCAATGTGCCTTCTTTTACGTATTGTTACATTTTTGTTTAGTGTTGTGTTTATAGTTGTATTTAAAACACATTAAAATTGAAAACGAACGGTTCGATTAGGTTTAGAATTCTGTGTGTGTTAACTTTGAGTCACCTCTACGTTAGGCTTAGCTAGCGTTGTTTTTTTTATTTGTAAAAGAAAATGTTGGTTCGTTGACATTTGTTTCCAAAAGCGTACTTCCTTTATTTCGTTAAAAAAAAATTACAAACATCACTAAAGAGTTTGTACGAATTTAAACTTATAAAAAAAACCCTCCACCGTAGCTTAATCAACACAGATGATAAATGCAGCATTTTTATAAAAGGCATAGAACTTTGAAGCTTTTATTTTCAACATGAAATATATTACATGGTTATGTGTTTTCATTCTTCTCCATGAATTTTACAAAAATAACTCTGTTAAACGAAGTGTATTTTTTAGTTTAATAGTTCAAATTTGTTTCATTCTGCATTTTTATTTTCTTAAAACAAATACTATGCTTACCAGCTTACCCCATGTTGTTTATATAATCTCTTTCCCTGCGGCAGATGTTTCTAGCAATAAGTGCTTGTGTTCTTTTTTTGTGCAGCCTTTTTTTTTTACTTGCATAAAACATGAAGTAAAGTAAATATCAATTTGATAAAATCATTTTAAGATAGAGAAAATATTAATTTCCATAAAGAACTGTATCTTGCTTGATATTTCAGCAGAATATTTTCAATATTTTTTAAAATTTTCCGCAAATTAAAATAAATTATTGAAGTGAAGTTTTAATGTTTAACTTCGATTTAAAAAGAAAAAAAGAAAATATAGTATAGCATGTTTGAAAATTGTAATAACTATAATAAGCATTTTTTGTTGTTTATTTTCCCACTTCATGCATTAAATTTATAAGTTTTTCTATGTCAATTTGTGTTACATGATTTGTCATAATTATGAATTTTAAAATTATACATAGTTTCTACAGCTAAAATAAATGCAGCATTAATTTTATTGCCATGTTTGCCGCCTCAAGATATTGTCAACAAAAAGTGAGAAATCCCGGTATACATTAAATCAGACTAAGAAGCATTTTATAGATGAACTTTCAATAAATCGAAATCTTTTAGTAGGAGTTGTGATTTTGCTGGATATAAAGTAAAATGTCTGAAAATTTAACCGAACTTCAATTGAAAAATTGAAAGGATAATGAAAATATATGATAAGCTTTATATATGTGACAAGCTTTGCTCACCACACCAGTCCCTATTTTCATTATATACCTTTGAAAAAAAAATCCATTGATATCAGCCAATTAGTTCTCAAGACACAAACAAACAAGAAAATGCACTTTGTTATTGGGTTTCCCCTATCTTTGGCAACTCTTCTCCTTTGGCGTTTTTTTTATTTACTGCGTGAAAATTGCATATTTTAAAAATCAAATATGCTTAGTTAAAAGGTGATACTCCCTTCGTCTCCGTCCCAAACTAGTAGAGCTACGTTTGAATATTTTCGTACTAGTGATTGATTCTGATGATTTTATGATTTTGTTCGAATATTTTTTAAAGATTTCAAGGTACTATACTATCAATTAACAACTTTACTTGGCAAGCATTCCCTCTCAAAATCATTACCAGCTGAGTTTAAAAAAATCCGAAGTACACACGCCCTTACGCTACGCCCCATTTTGTAAGTACTCTACCCCCAGTATAACAGAAAAATCAGTTTTTTTTTCTACTAAATCCCTATCCATCAGCTAGAAGATAGCTTTATGTAATTACTAGTTAACTTATGAAATGGAGCGTGGCTTCGAGTGTTGGAGCCCTGGATTTTTGACTCTAATTTGATAGTGGTTTAAGGAGGTAAAGCTCGGTAAGTAAATGTTGTTTATTGATAACATAGCACAATGAAATCTCTGAAAAAAAGTGCAAATAAAATCATAATCACCAGTTTCAGTACCACTTAATTCATAAGTACTTTATTGGAACTAATTTGGGTAGGGGGAAGGAGTACTTCAGAAAACATTCGTGAAGAAAACAAAACACGAAAATCGAAAAAAAAAAACCCGGTGTATTTTGGTTATCGGTTAAAATAAAAAATAAATTTAAAAAAAATCACAGATCAACAATTTTCGCACCCTTGATTTTTTTATAGCTCAAAAAAATGAAAATTCACGACTTGATGTGCAAAAGAATTAACTCGTTTAATGGCTAAATAATGCTGATTCTCGATAAATTGAAGAA
The DNA here is from genome assembly GCF_026930045.1 of Uloborus diversus. Lineage (NCBI taxonomy): Eukaryota > Metazoa > Arthropoda > Arachnida > Araneae > Uloboridae > Uloborus > Uloborus diversus. The sequence continues at coordinate 139,732,613 of NC_072735.1, read as the reverse complement.
ACACTAATTCTAGAATATTATTCAGAAATTAATTTCAGAAACTAACTGCGAGTCTAGCTGCCTAAATAAAAATTTTGTTCATCCGCTGTAAAAATGACTCATTCTTGCAATCTGCTTGAAAAAAAAGCTGTCAGCATCGAAATAATCATATATTTTGAAAAATAGAAAATTAAATCAGATGCTTTTCAAAGTTACAAGCGAATCGCAGCTTTTTAACTTAAGGAAAAAAAAAAACTCAGATTTTGAAAGAAATCGTGAAAACATGTTTTATTTCAGAAATAAACTGCTGAATTTAATCGTAAAACGTTCCTCGAAATAGAAAAAAAGATCCATGTGCATGAGAGCATACACCCATGGACTTAAACCTTTACTTATTATGTATATAATCTCTTTTTAAAACTTTTTTAGGATGGATCCAACATCACGGAGATAATTGGAACAAGGACAGACGAAGACTTTTTCATAATTATAACAATATTCTAAATGTTCGTATATTATACATTGATTTCATGTTATACATGTTTGGAAATAAAAATAAAAACTTAAGGGTAAAAAGCAAAGGTATATTTTTAAAGTTATTTAACAAACATTACACTGAATTAATTTTACCAAAAGATTTATTTCACATCTGCATTTTTTTTAAATTTATATTTTCAAATACCTTTTGCAATTTTGGCAGAGAATTGTTTTCAAAGTATGAAGTATGAAATGCATGCAATAATAAAGTTCCTGTATTAAACATAAATTTGGCCAAATAAATGTTCTACATACAAGCAAAATTAATAAAACAAATAATTGATTGGAAAAAGAAAAAGGTAAGCTTTTTCTTAAGATTATCTAATTTTATTTTCTGTATCTAATTTTAGAACTAATATATACTAACTAAGAGTTGTCCATTTTATTGTACTTCTTTGAAATTTGTGCTATAAGTTGAATGAAAATCTTTTTTTTTTCTGAAATTTTTTCATGCGATGCAATGAAGAAGAAACTTTTCAGCAATTTTCTCCTGAGCATATATCGATCTAACTGTGCATAAACGTGGCACATGATTTATTTTTCCAGAAACCAATGTCTGCTGAGGAAATAGCACTTTTATATTCCCAGTAGGGCAGGGCGATGTAGGAATTTCTACATCATGATGCATCGCCATCCTTACATCGCGAGGTAGCGATGTAGTTCAAACAGTTTGAAATATTCTTTCCGCTTTAGGGGCACCCCCCCTCCCCCATTAGGGGAGTTTTCCTTACAAAAATCCAGGCTTTTGTCAGATCTTTTTCTAATTTGGCACATAGGTTCTTTAATCACATGGAGTAGTACCCCATATGAATACTACCCCATGGGAAACTATCCTATGTGGATTTCCAGCATCAAAGGACATCTGGGCCAAATCTGGAAAAGATCCGACAAAAACTGAATTTTTATAAGGAAAACTCCTATGGGGTTTGCCAAACATAGCGGGACGAAAACCACACAATGAGAATTCCCAAGCATCAAAAGACAAATGTACCAAATTTGGAACAGATCAGACAAAAACTGGGTTCTTATAAGACCCCTCTCCCCCCCCCCCCACACACACGTGGTTTCGCACTCCATAGCGGGACGAAAACGGGAATTCCCGAGCGTCAAAGGACATCTGTGACAATTTTGGAAAAAATATGATAAAACTGGTTTTTTGTAAGAAAACCAATCATTTCATGGTTGTCCCCCATAGCGGGGCGAAAGCTACCCTATGAGAATTCACTTGAGCATCAATGAATGAACCTCTATGCCAAATTTTGGAAAGATCCGACAAAAAATGAATTTTTTCAAGGAAAACCCCCATCGGGGTTGGCAACCCCCCTCCCCCCCCTCACCCATACATTGACGAAAGCTAACCTCCGTGAATTCCTGAGCATCAAAGAACCTCTATGGCAAATTTAGAAAAGATCGGACAAAAACTTTTTTTTATATAAGGAGAACCCCCAATGCGGGGTTGCTCCCCCCCCCCCCCATCATGGAGGGTTGAAAACTACCATGTGTGAATTCCCGAGCATCAGAGGACCTCTGCTCCAAATTTGGAAAAGATATGAAAAAAAACTGGTTTTTCATAAGAACCCCCCCCCCCCGTATGGGGGTTGTCCCCCATAGCGGAAAGAAAACTACACTATGAGAATTCCTGAGCATCAAAGAACGAAACTGTGCCAAATTTGGAAAAATCCAACAAAAACTGGATTTTTTGTAGGAAAACTACCATAGGGGTTGCCCCCCCCCCCCATAGAGGGCCGAAAACTACCCTGCGTGAATCCCCGTGCATCAAAGAACCTATGTGCCAAATTTTGGAAAGATCCGACAAAAATTGGATTTTTTCAAGGACCCCCCCCCCCCCTCCTCTCCTTATAAAGTGATGAAAACCTACCCTACGTGATTCTTGAGCATCTAAGAACCTCTGTGGCAAATTTAAAAAACATCGAACAAAAACCTTTTTTTAATACGGAGAACCCCCAATGCGGGGTTGTCTGTCCCCCCCGCCCCCCACGTAGAGGGACATAAACGACCTTGTGTGAATTCCCTAGCCTCCAATAACGAACCTCTGTGCCAAATTTGGAAAATATTCGACAAAAAATAGATTTTTTGAAGAAAAAACCCCATTATGGGGGTTGGTTTAATTACATACTATGGGGAGTTTAATCTGCAATGATTTGTTTTACCTTTTTTAAGAAGTTGTTTTTTTGCATTTTTACATACATAAAAATTTGCTTGACATATTTTATGTGCCTCTTTTTTTAACAATTACTTGTCTTTTTTTTGATGGGGGGGGGGGGCTGCAGGCCCGTTGTTTCAATTTTTTCCCAAATATGACAAAGAATCTGTACTCAATAAATTTTTTTACAGAAAACCAACTAAAACAACGGCCAGTCATGTGTTCAAACATGAATGTTCAAAAATCAAGACGGGAGGGGGGGGGAGCAATTGACCCCCTAACCCCGTAAATGACGGGCCTGTGAAAGTGACTATACGTAATAAAGTGGGAAACTACGGTGGTAAGATTCTGAAGTTACGATTTGATCACACGCACACGAATCTTATAAAATACAGTCGAACCTCGTTATAACGAACTTAAAGGGACCATTAAAATCGATTAAAAAAACGTGGTTCGCTTTATCCGAAAAACAATAAACGATAAGACAAGGATTACAAAAAAGTTCATTTCAGCAGTTATTTGTTTTAAGAGTGTTCGAATTAACGAGGTTCGACTGTATTCTCAAAAATAAAAAATACTAATGTGCTCAAAAAAAAAAGGAAATACATTTTCTTAAAAATTTACGAAATTAACGTCCTCATATATGACGAAATTAATTTGACGAAACTAATGCTCTCAAAACTACGAAAATGATTGTTAATTTGACGAAACTAGAATGAAGAAAAATTTCGTAACATTTGACGAAATTCGCATCCTCAAACCACTAACAAAAGCAGTTTCTTCAATTTGACGAAATGTTCGCTCGTAGCATATCCCTGGAAGTGGTTTCGTCAAAAACGAAGAAAATTTCGTCAAATTTGAAAGTCCATTTCTGAGAGTGTGTCAAAAAGAGAACTGCAATTTCGAGAACCAAATCGATCGACCAGACAAAATTACCCAATTAAAGAAATTATATTTCTTTTCGTTCGTATCCAAACTTTCAAGACAATAATTGAAGTAAACAAATCTCCTTGATTAAATTTGTTCCCCATTTTATAATAAGTACGACCGTCGCAAAAATTTACTTTCATTAACGTCGGACAAGTTTCTATTTTATTTTTTTTTTATAAATTCTTCAGTAAATATTTCTCGTCTCGAGCAAAACATTTGATGAGAGCAATTTCTTCCGGAATTATATTTTCTCATTAAAGCGTCCGAAATCTCATTTTGGGAGAGCACAAATTTGAAAATTCGTTCTCCTTCATTAAAGACTTCTGACGCTTTTGTACATATCAGAATATTCAGCTCACTCCTTTATTACTCGTGACAGAAAATTCGATATCAAATGAGCACTAAAAGGTTTTTTTTTCTTGCTGTTATATTTGCTATATCCATAAGCGTCAGATTTCCGTTTGCTTTCATCTAAAGGCATTATTAAGTTTTCAATCAAATTCTGAAGATATGCTTTGCAAGCAAACTATTTCTTGTTTCTAATTAAAATGTCAGCTTTTATGTATGTGGTCGTATTGCTGCTCGCATGTAGTTGAGTAAAAATACGATTTTATTGGTGTTTTCTTTGTGTTTTGCATTGCCTCAGATATTGAAATAGCAAGTTGAATAGTGTCTTAAAATAGAAATACCATCACAAGAAATAGTCGGTCTTTCATTGATGTCGTTGCTATGCGATTGCTGACATCAGATCCCCAACAAATGTCGGAATTTTCTAGATTTCGATCCTGCACCTTAACGTATACAGGGTGTCCGTTTTAACCTGCAAGACCTTTATTTTCACAACCGTTAGTCCTAGGTGTATACTTCCAATTGCAAAAATTATTCAAAATCAGATGCAGGGTTAAGATAAAGTTTGAAGTAAAAATAAAAATGGGTCCAAGAATACAAAATTTAACTTTTTATACGGACCCCAGGTCACCTAACTTATGCTTAGGGAAATAATCTCCATTGAAAAATAATCAAAACACAAAAAGTTTGAAATTAATACGACCAATATTCACCGAGATATGAAACGCAGAGTTTTGTGACTTGCGCCAGTTTTCGCTCGCCGTCAATAACACCTTTTGGGGGAAAATGGCGTTAACAAGCTTCAAAAATTACATGTGTGCATAGAGTTTGATTTTTTCAAATTATTCGAGCTTTTGTAGTGTGTTTTGCGTATTATGGCATAAAATTCGCATTTATTTTTGAATAGCAATGAAAAACGTAAATACCTTGTTTTTCTTACTTTGACGACCTGTCATTCTTCTGAAAGAGCGATAAGTTCCAATCTCGTCTTCTGTATGGTCCCTTAAAACTTAAAATTGGAATATCTCCTAGAGTTTTAGTCCCATAAATGTCAAGTTTTTTGTATTAGTAATAGTTTTCAATTTAGATTATTTCACTAAATATTAGTTAGGGGACCTTGGGCCCGTATAAAAATTAAATTTCGTATTTTTTGACTCATTTTTACTTTTTTTTACAAAAAAGGAAGTATTGTATTCGCGAAAAAATTTTCACTCAAAAATCGCCCTTAATTTCCATTTTGCTCACCCCCAAATGAATGTTGAGTTTTTTTTTCGATTCGACCACATGCGGAAAAGTGCCTAAGAATGTATAGACACGCGAAATATCCATTTTGACCATCACCGAGGTAATTACAACGACTTTTCTCGTGACGTCTGTATGTATGTGCGTATGTGCGTATGTGCGTATGTGCGTATGTATCTCGCATAACTCAAAAATGGTATGTCCTAGAAAGTTGAAATTTGGTACATAGACTCGTAGTGGGGTCTAGTTGTGCACCTCCTATTTTGGTTGCATTCGGGTGTTTCTAAAGGGGTCTTTTGCACCTTTTTGGGGGGAAATCATTGTTAATTTCGATGCAAACTCAAGTGGTGTTATAATTTGGCGGTCACTTGGCGATATATCGCCAGTCTTTTGGTTGCCAAGTTTTGTCGCCAACTTGGAGAAAAATTTGGCGATTTTTTTTTTTTTTTAAATCTGCTTTCAATGTGGCCATTGCTAGTGATATTTAAAGAGTTAGAGAGAGAATCCCATTAAAATTGCAATAATAGGGAAATAGCATTAAATTGGTGTAAAAGGAAGTCATGTGATGCACACATCAGCTCGTTATTTTTGCTTCAAACATTCAATATCTTAACCCTGTATCTGATTTTGAACGTTTTTGTAACTGGAAATATACATCTAGGACTAACAGTTGCGAAAATAAAGGTCTTGCAGGTTAAAACGGAACACCCTGCAAATTATTACACGTGTGTGTGTGTGCGAGCGCGTAGACTTGAGAGCTTCGCAAACTGCTCGTTGGGCTCAACAAGAAGTCTGGCATTTGCCATTGGATTTTGCGAAACATTGGTGCTAGGAAACTCCACATCTTATTCGCTACAATCACTCGAAAGCAGGGCCTCATTACTGAATAAGCCAACTAGGCTATGGCCTACGGCCCCCACGATTTGGGGGGGGGGGGTTATATTGCAAAATTTGTTTTAGTCAATCTCTAAAATTGTAAAATACGAATACAAGGGGCCCTTAAAAACTATTTGACCTTGGGCTCCTCATAATTTAATCGAGCACTGCTCGAAAGCAGCTTCCAGTTGGTATTTAGACGGTGACTTTGTAACCATTTAATGATATCTCTTTAAAGTGAAACGGTGTGCACTTCAATAAAGTACATGCATTATCAAGGACTTCGATGTTTTAAATTGTTTAAAATTTTCCAAAAGTGGAAGCGATTGCTGATAGAATTCGTCAATCTATTATTATCTGTACACTTCAAATACTGGCGACAGCTTGAGATCGTTAAAAGCGGTAGACTAGCTAAGACAGAGCTATCAAATTAACTGACGCATAAAAAATCCCTACTAAATGAGATTTTACCTGAAACTTAGAAGTTATCGTCACCGAATTACATGTCATTAAACATGTCCAATCAAAATAAAATTCTAATTCTTATTTTACAAGGAAAAAAAAACATCTTTACTCTTTTCTATGGTTCTCTGCATTCGATTATTAGAGTGTAAACCATAGTTTGAGCTATGGAACGACCTTTAACAATTTTATAAAATAGCGTGAAGACTTCTTTTTCTCAATTTCAAACCGTTTATGGACAACGAACGTTTTAAGGTTGGGCAAAGCAGACAATATTTTGACTTAATACTGATTATTTTAGACGAAAATCGCAATAAATAATAGTAACTTAGCATTTTGAAAACTTTAAGTTTATGTGCTAAATAATGTATCGTTCATTAATAAATGATAAATGAAACCATCTTACAAAAAGTGCCTCATACATAAAACATGGAGAAAACAATATGAATAAAGAGTTCTTAACCTTTTAAGAAAAGTCTAAAAAACAATAACTTTACAAATGGGAATTTCATTTATTTACTAGTAAAGCAGAACGTGGAGAACAGTTATTTCATTCCATAGTTTAAATAGTTTGTTGCGTATTTTGCTTAGCAACTTACTACTACGTTCAAATTGCTGCGCACGGATAAGACTACACTAAGCTTCAATCGAACAAAACTCGGTACTTCAGACATTTCATTGAAGATTTCACATTCTTTTTCTAGTTAATATTCTTTGCTTCTTTGAGGAAGAAATCATTTTTCTCGACGCTTGAAAATGACTTGTCAGTTTTTCTAATGATCACAACCGTTTGAAATTTCTAAAAATAAGTGATATCATAAATCAAGTTTCATAAAAAGAGCCCGACTTCAAAACCTTTTTAAAATCTGAACTATTATTAGAAATAACTTAAACTTGTCCAGCTATAATAACATCAAAATTTGGATTTTTTAGTACAGTGTTAACAACTTCAAATTTAATGGATTTGCTTCGAGCAAAAAATGGATGAAAGTTGAAGTTTATTTTTAAGTAACGTACTCCGAAAAATAAAACAGGCTAAACTAATTCATTTTTTTAAAGTATAACAGGGTGGCGACAGATCAGGGAAATCAGGGAGATCAGTGAAAAGTCAGGGAACTTTATTAATCAGGGAAAAGTCAGGGAAATATCAGGGAATTTTGAAAAAATAACAAAAAATCAGGGAAAATTGATTTTATGAAGAAATTTTTTTTTTTTTTTTTTTGCTTTACAAAATTAAGTACTCTAATTCCCTACGCATTTTCCGCTAATTATCTGTTCGGAAAAAAAAGTAAAATGAATGAGGTGCGATATTTGTGCATCTTTTTTCCTCAACGTCAAAGTATTGAATCTTACTTATTAACCACAGGATGAACTTCCTAAGATTGCTTCTGTGTATGTTAGGGTGTTTATTTCACCTAGCTTGAAATTTCCTTTTAAGCTTTCAATGCTACGTAAAATAAACAACCATACAGGCAAAGAGGAAGCCTTCATTAATGCCTTAGCTCCTTTGCCGTTATTTCATTGTCTCAACGTAATTAGCGTACTATAATCATGATTTCAAGAAGAAATCTTTGGTTTTTGTTTAATACTATAAAAGCTTAAAAGTTATTACTTCTTCGTGTTTTTAATTTAATTGCTAAAATTGAACTTTCAATAAAAAAACTTTGTTTTTTGTCGTCATACTATTTGTTGTCACGGCAGATTATAAAGGTTTTCTTTTCTTCAGACTTAAGTGATTCTTTAATTTTATAACCAAGTTGTATTCTTCTTTTATATATTTTGAAATTAACTAATTGCTTTTTTTTTCTTGCATTTCAAAGTTGATTGTCACGAAAGCAATCTAAGATTTTTTTGTTATATACTGAAATCATTTGAAATAGAGTTAACTTGTGTACTTAATTAAATATCTTTATTTTTTTATTGTTAAAATGCTGTATTAATTCATTAAAACCTATGTTCTTGATTAGAGAAAAGCTCCCTATAAATGGATGTCAAATTGTTTCATCTGTTTTGCATAAATATGTCAATTAGTTATCTAAGAGTAACTACAAAAGTCAGGGAACTTTTTTTCACAATTCCTGTCGCCACCCTGTATAAGGACTTCTACACACGAGGCGGTAAGTTGAATAAACTTTTCTTCTCGAAAGAAAAAGTCCCATTAAAAAAAAATAATAATTTCATGTCTCACACCATTTAGAGCGGGCGCTGTATGGAGTTGAGTATGCAAAATATGAAGGACCGCATTCTGTAAATTGTTTTGAACTCAGAAAAGCTTGCAGATTACGATTCTGGATGTTGCCAGGAGGCTTGTTGGTCCATTATTTTTTTATACCCCGCTCCCTTATTTCCTAAGTAAATGAATTGAGCAAACTCATCTGAACCATTTAAATGATTGTCTAGTTTCAATGTACCGTTGTTTCTAAAAATTCAAGATATTTAAAGCTACGTAATTTAAAATTAAAATAATAATAGTAATAATAAAATAAAAAAAAATAATAATTACAAAAAAAATAAAAATTAAAAGAATAATTTACTAAAAATCAAATTTTTACATAAGTCTTAAAAAGCAAAAGATAAAAATCAATCTTTTTTGTTTTGACAATCATTATTGATGCATTTGCTAAATACTTGTCTCAAAGAAATAAGAGAGAATACAGTTGATAAAGATCATGCAGGCCTAATTGAAAAATAAAATCAATATAAAAGAATAATTACCGATATTTTGATGAGCTTTTAAATTTTTTTTACGCGCTAAGAGCACTAAAAACGAAATATTTAAATCTTTGAACAACTATTGTGAAATGGTTGAAAATTTGTTAGGTTCAGTTGTGGCTGGTAGGAGTAATAATTTTGAACTGCATTTGTTAACAACTAGACAAATGTTACCTTACGTTTTCTCCACGAATCACACAAACTACATTCGCAGGTAAGGCGAGTCTTTATTTGCAAGGTATGATAAAACTACCTGTAGAAGTTGTAAATGATATGAAGAGAGGAATGCTGTCCGTCAAACGAACGGAAGGTAGATGCAGTAAGTCCCGATTTAACAGTAGAGCAATCTCAGAATCGATCTTCGGCAGTGACTGGAGGTTTGATTGGTATTGCAAAAAATGAAGATGCAACGCAGAGATGGCTACTTCTTTATCCGTTTAAAAACAGCATACACGACACACGAGACTCTTTCTTCATGTATTGGAATACAAACGAACTCTACAAGTGACATTAATTACCATTGTGAATGAACGCAATCCAGGATCAGTAAAGACGAAAAAGATATTCAAAGTATCGTCAAATATTTTATTGCTTGCAAACCCTATAATGATAGCGAAAATTGCGCGCTCCGAAATATTTACACCGGTGAACTTGCTGATGAATCTTCTTCTCAATGTTTGCTAAATATTGTATAAAATGGAGAGATTGCATTAAGTGCGTACGAAAAAGAGCGGTTTGTTCTGAAAAGTGAAAAAGTTATCCAACCATGTTCAAAAAATTAAATTTGACAACTGTGTGACTACTTACGAAAAAGGAAGAAAAACTACGTGTAATAAAAAGTTAAAAACGCAACAGATATGTCTTTTTCAAAAACCATTCATGTTGGCTGATCAACAAGGATTTGACACACAAATTTTAGCAGCTCATGAAATTTTAGATTACTGCAAGTACCTTTTTGACGCAGAAGGATTTTATAGGAAATCTCCAAAATCGGAACTCGCTCTTGAAATTGAAAGTCATTATAAGTGCGATGTAAGCACGCGGATGGAGAACTTCAATTTACAAAATTCTAAAATTTTTATTGTTGATGGTTCACCGAATTCCATTAAAAATTTCAATACCTTTTGCGACTTTCCTGAGGCACTCTTCAAAAGAATCCACGATTTTTTCTTGCAGCCCAGTGTGAAACGAGTGGACATAATATTTGACAGGTATGATGATCTTTCGGTCAAATGTTTAGAGTCAGCTTTACGGAGAAAGGGTCAAAAAGTTAAAATTGTTATGATTTCAAATGATAATACATAAGTCTCAAGCAATTGCAATAATTTCTTTTCCAGCACTGAAAATGAGTTACAGCTCGATCAATTTCTCTGTACTGCTGCTTCGAGATATGCACAAATAAATCAGGGTTGCGAGTTATGTATTTGTGGATTTTTTGATGATCCATCAAAATGTTTTAAATTACAAGGTTCTTTATTTTTAAAAGTACCTAAATTAAACTCCAACCACGTCTAGCACGTCTTGGTTGTTTAGGTCTATGGTTTGATGGTTCGTACAAGAAGAAATTCATTTCAGGATGTTATTTGGCAGCTCAATTACTAGGCGAAAACATTTATCATATTCAGCCAGCATTACATTCTCTAGGTAGCTGTAATTCGACCAGCAGATTGAGATCAAAAAAAAAAAAAAAAAAAAAAAAAAAACAAGGTTTAAAAGTTGCATTGTTGGATTTTGTACAGAAAGCTCTACGACATTTAGGAAATACAGATCTTAGTGTCGAACAATTAACTGAATTAGAAACTTTTGAGTTTCAGCATAAATTAATTACGCAAAATATCGGTTTCCGTTTAAATTTATAAAAAAATAATTTGCACTTCAGATGCTTTACATTTACATTTATTAAGAGCTTCAGCATAAACATATGTTTAGATAAATGCTGACCAAACACTACTACAGCATATTGATTGTACCTTATTTGGCGACGAAAGAAGAAATCGTAAATGGTACCCACGGCAACTGACGAAGCGACCATTACCGGTATTGTTGTTGATTCAGCCCTGTAAATTTTCATCCGACTGTCAAACAAAGGCTCGTTCTTGTAAAATATTACAATTAAATTGTATTTCGCTTTGTAAATGCATCAATAATGATTGTCAAAATAAAAAAGATTTATTTTTATATTATGCTTTTAAAGACCTATGTATAAATTTGATTTTTTGGCATTAAATAATTTTTTTCTTCAAAAATTATTCTTTAATTTTTTTTTGTTTTATTTTTAAATTACCTAGTTTTAAACATCTTAAATTTTAAGAAACAACGGGACATTGAAACTAGGACAATCATTAAAATGGTTTAGATGAGTTTGCTCAATTCATTTATTTAGTACCTAAGACAGCGGGGTATAAAAAAATTAAAGGACCAACAAGCCTCCTGGCAACATCCAGAATCGTAATTTGCAAGCTTTTCTGAGTTCAAAACAATTTACCGAATGCGGTCCTCATATTTTGCATACTCAACTCCATACAGCGCCTGCACTAACTGGGCTAACAAGCAACTTAAGGGTAAATCCCCGATTGGAATAAAACATTGCACACTGATAGAAAACTTTAAAATATTGACCCGTGTTTTCTTATATCGGCATCAAACACCTTTTACGGGGTAAAATTTACCCCTAAATATTGGATTTTGTTATTAAAATTAAAAATAAAAGAATATATTTTACCCTCTAATTCCCAATAATACAATATTAAGGGGTAAATTTCACCCCGTTAACGGTGCTTGTACCCGACAAAAAAAAAAAAAAAAAAAAAAAAAAAAAACACGGGTTCAATATTTTTAAGTGTTCAATCGATGTGCAAATTTTTATTCCAATCGGTGATTCACATTTGATTAGGGTTACTTGTATAACGAATTTATTCGAGTAGCTTCTTCACAACGCTGTTAAAACTGAACTAAGTTGACTTAACTAGTTTTATCGTCTGTAGAGCGAACGCTCGGCAATGTCCTTTTAGCTGATTCAACTCAACTGGATGAGAATGATAATGGCACATGTGACTGGCGAAACGGCGAGTTGGCTGTCGTGTGAAAGATGCGGACGATTCCTTCACTTTTCTACGTCGTTACACTTCCTAATAACCGCTCAATCTCAAGTCGGTTCAACTAAGTTGCCTCGTGTGAAGGAAGCCTAATTTTACGCGATTTAGGTTACTTGTAAAACATTTAGAGAAATTAAAGTTAACGCTCTTTCAAGTGCTTAACGCACTTCACTTGCCTTCAGTTTTCTACATCATTACACTTCTTAATAACCGTTTCTAAAGTTGGTTCAACAAAGTTACCTCGTGTGAAGGAAGCCCAATTTCACGCAATTTATTTCATTTGTAAATCATTTTGAGAAATTAAAGTTGACGCTCTTTCAAATGCTCAACGCACTTCACTTTTCTACGTCACTACCCTTCCTAATAACCGCTCAATCTAATGTTGGTTCCACTAAGTTGCCTCGTGTGAAGGACGCCTAATGATACGCAATTTAGGTTATTTGTAAATCATTTTTAGAAATTATAGTTAACGCTCTTTCAAATACTTAACGCACTTCACTTGCCTTCACTTTTCTACGTCATTACCTTTCCTAATAACCGCTCAATCTAATGTTGGTTCCACTAAGTTGCTTCGTGTGAAGGAGGCCTAATGATACGCAATTTAGGTTATTTGTAAATCATTTTTAGAAATTATAGTTAACACTCTTTCAAATACTTAACGCACTTCACTTGCCTTCACTTTTCTACGTCATTACCCTTCCTAATAACTGTTTAATCTAATGTTGGTTCAACTAAGTTGCCTCGTGTGAAGGAGGACTAATTTTATGCAATTTAGGTTACTTGTAAATCATTTTGAGAAACTAAAATTAATGCTCTTTCACATGCTTAACGCGCTGTAAATAATTGATACATTTAAGTATTCAGTAAAAATCAAGCAGTATAAGTGAATACATAATTACTTAATTTTTAAAAAGCAAGCAACGAGTGTGTCCTAAAAAAAGTATTAATTTTAATTTTCACAGCAATTATTCCTATAATTGATCTAAATAAAAATGTGCTTATTGTATGGTGATTTGGAAAGAGTACAAAACATGGAACATCGAATAATAATCACCAATAAAAAAACTTGAGTCGAAATTTGTTTTTATCAAACTATATTTTTTTTAACTACCGTCAAACAAATTGTTAGGCAAAGAAAAAGTGTGATATGAAAATATCGAAATAACTCGAATTGAGTTAACTACCGCAAAATAATTATCCATAGTTTCACCAGTCGAGTGCTGATTAAATGCTGATTAGATTTGCTCCTTCGTAAAAAGTAGTTCGTAATTAGTGGAAGCAGAATATATTAAGTCACATTTGGCTTATTGATGGTCATATTTTGATCTCGAAATTATATAATTATCTTTTGCGCTTTTTGAAATACATAACTCAGAGTCATTTTTGCATTTGGTTATTGCTCGTGATAATATAATTGTGACTTTATTTCCTTCCAGACTTTTTCAATTCTTAAACATCAAATGTGGAAAAAATAATTTAATCAACTCCGTGTCATTTATTTTAACAACAATATCTTATGTCTTGGAATTATCCTTGAATATTATTTTATATTTTCAGCTTCAAACACGTTACAGTTAGTTTTCTCTAAAAAGAAAATGCTAAATGTTTTGCAAACTGTTACTCCAAGTACATTAAAATAGTTTTGCTGATTTTTTTTTTTTTTTTTTTTTTGTAAAAAAAAGAAATCTTAATCTTTTTTTTTGGGGGGGGGGGCATTTTAAGTAAAATTGATAATTTAAGGGAGCGTTCTTTTTCATGTGAGCCTGATTTAATTTACTTTCCCCTCAAAAACAAGCGCTCTGAAATGTGTAACGTATGATTGTCAGTCTAGCGTAGCTGTCGCTTTAATTTGCAATGAAATATTTTGCTATCCAAACGAAAAAAAAGGGAGACAAAATACAAATGTCACCTAAATGAAAAATACATGCAAGTTCATACTATACCTCGCAAAATATTTCTCCGGAAAAAAAGAAAAAAATAATATTTTTACGCATTCACTTTGAAAATATAAGATTTGTAACCCTGATCGAAAGAACAGGTAATGATTTCAATTTATTCTCTTCTGTTATGCTTTAACAACTAAGAAAACTTGAGATAAATACTTTGTGCTGAAAAGTAAAGTAAGAAATAACGTCAAAAAGCACAAATTGCTGATTACTGCAGACACGTGTTTCGGCGCAGCAAGGAACGCCGTTTTCAATGCAAAAGAAATGAGCTTATGGATGAAATGACATCCGACAGAATCCGAAACACATGTCTGCAGTAATCTGCAATTCGTGCTTTTTGACATGTCATTTCTTACTTTAAGAAAACTTGTTTATTACCAGTGCTGTAGTAAGGGAGAGGATGTGATAAGACGCTCTCTCCGAATTTCATTTATTTATTGATTTATTTGTAAAAATAGTACAAATATAATGTAAGCTGGTTTCAAATCACCTTTGCTTTTCGTGTGTTTTGTAGATATTTATGGTTTTTATTACTACCTCCTCATCTTATCGACGTATATATATACACAATACAACTTATTTTATTCAGTAAAAATGTCAAACATTCCCATGAAATTACTCAAAATTTAAAGTGTTTATTTTAATGAAAAATTCCACCTTATTCCAGTTTAAATTCAAACATTTTTAATGTCACTCTTTTTTCACTGGTACTATTTTTCAGACCGCTACACCTCTCATCACAACTAATGGGTAAATCACACAAACCCATTAGGGAGCAGCTGTCCTCCTCCCTTATTCATTCATCTTAATAACTAAAAATGCTATTGCGTCCTGATGAGGCGTTCACAAATTAAAATTTCCTCTCAGCAGCTGCGAATTATGATAACTGACCGCAAAAGCAATGTCTGGAGAGAGCGGAAAAGTCTTTCGTCTGTCCAACCGGCTGTGTCTAATAAACAGTTACGTTTTATGTGTCCCGACGTTATCCCGGCTGCACCTCATTACCCGAGTGCTGAGGATACCGAAAACCGGCCATTTATTACCCAGAGTGGCTTCGGGAAGTTGACATAGATGGCCTCTGTGACGGTGGGCGCATTCGTTATTCGGGTGCTAGATGGCCTGTTTCTCTACTTTCACGCTCAATTTCGAGTGCCAAGAAGTTTGAAAATTTTCCGAAATGTTTCTTAGATAATTGGAAGGCAAAATCTATTTTTTGACAATGAAGATTTGTTAACATTTTGACAGCTGGTTACATACAAACTGTTTGAAAACGTGGGGAAGTTTCAAAGCGCAAACATAAGCATTGTTTAAAGCAATTTTTTCCCTGTTTTCTTTTTTTCTTTCTTTTTTTTCCAACTTTGTGTTTGCTGTTTTCAAAACCAAAATTTACACATCTACTTTGTCATTGGGATTTTAAGACGCATCTAAACCCTGAATTAAAGGTTTTAAAACAAATAATCAGACAATCTCTGTTAATTGCTAACCTGTTGTTAAAGAGACTAGTAGAAAATTTCTTGATTGTTTATATTCAAATTTTGACCTTTAGATACTCTAAAGACATTTAAAATACTAAATTTAAGATACTAAAAGCAGAAAGCTAAGCAATAGGTAAAGCTTGACCACGGAGAGATGGCCCCCCGGATGACCTTTTAGCGGAAGCATCATTTGCATCATTTGTATTAGGTAGAATCAACCAGAAAGCGCCGAATTGTAAGAGAATTCTCGCTGATCCTATCTACTACAAAATAATAACAAACAGTCCATTACAAATGATACAAATGATGTTTCTGCTTCAAGGTCATCCGCCATCTCTCCGCGGTCATGCGTTTTCAGTGAATTTAAATTAAGGTAATAGAACTGCGCACCTTCATTTCTAGTTTCAAATAAGACACAAATGACTCTCACAACTAAATAGATATGTATTAAAAGTATAAGGCAAATTTAGTTCAGTGGATCTCAACACTTTCGCTCTTGAAGAGCACTTGGTACCCTTCCAACTCCAAAGCGGTTCACACACAATATAAATAAACAATTGTATTTGATGAAAAATGAATCCGAACGTTTTCTTGAGTAAATTTAATTACTACTATTAAAAAGATGAAGGTTAATTTTCATTGGCTTTCTGTGGGTCAAATGAAAATTATTCGAGCAGCGCTAGTGGGCCTAAGGATCACAGGTTGAGAAGCACTGATTTAGTTAATAAGTTTGCAACTGTATTTTATGTATAATAAGTAAAAAATAAAAAGTAGATTTACGAACTGCTATTGTCAAGTTTTTTCCTTTACTAATTTCAACTGAAGCTAAAATTATTGGTTATAGCTCAACAGATACTTGTAAACTTTGTGAGGCAAAATCGGCACTCATATTTATTTTATGAATAATTGGAAAATGAATAGAGTTACGCAATACAATCCACGAAGATTTTTTTTTTTTTTTTTTGGTAATGGATGGTTTCTTGTTTTCAAAATTCTAAACAAACAGTCATCCCAAACTAAACGCTAATTTTTTTTAATGAAAAGGCAAAAAATGGGTGGTTTCCGAAATTTTAAAACTATTTTTTTTTTCCTGAAAGAGCATGCTTAAAAACATAGGTTATTAACCATTTTTAAAACAATTTGATAAAGGTTAGTATTTTTAAAAAATTATTTTAATCGGTGGGCAGATTTAATTTTCTTTTTTACGCTTCTGCTCGTGGCATCACAAGTGATGAAATGAAATTCACTAATGCCAGCAGCGCAGAACGCAATAGTTTGACATTAGATAAGGATAAAAATGTTATAGCGCAATAATACTAATGAATTTCATGTTTGCTTCAAAAAAATCTTCATTCAAAATTATCATTATAATAGCTTTTAATAATAATGCTTAATGGTAACCCCTTATTTCAACAATGGGTAAACATTCAGCGCCCCATGGAGTAGCATGCCAAAGTACATCAGTTTTGACGTCGTAAAGACCACGCTTTATTTCCAAAATTGGACATGATAAAAAATTAAATAAAAAATAACTATAGGAAAAATAAAAGTTTTTTCTGGCTCCATGTTATTATTTTTTTTATTTTTATTTATTTATTTATTTATTTTTATTTATTTATTTATTTATTTATTATTTATTTATTTATTTATTTATTTGATTTTTTTTATCTATTTCAGTGATTAAAAGTAGTACTTTTCACTGAAGGAAACAACCCCATTAGGCCCTAAATTTGAGTTTCTGTACCAAGGATGGTAGTTCCATAGATAAGTTTACTTCTCAAGTATTGCACACACCCATTTGCTCCTTTTTCATTATTCTGTATATTCATAGAGAAAGAAAAATACAACCACCACTATTTAAATACAATTCCTTTCTATACAAAAGTCAAAATGTCAATTCAAAATTGCCACTCATGTTTTCGATTTGGAAAAATTAAAAAGAAATAAAGTGAAAAAGTGTTCATGGTGATTTGTCGATGTTATTGATTTTTAAGAGTTTTTGTGGTAGTTTGAATCACTCGTTTTTTTTTTTTTTTTTTTCTCTCTCTCTGAAACATTTGGCGTCTTAAAACAAATCAGCCGCCGCAAAACGTTTTCAGTTCCTTAAAAACTCTGAATTGCTTTAAGGTCTTAAAATATCTCAAACTCAGTATCAAAAGGTTTTAAAATAATTCTAGCAAGCGTACAAGAACATTAACGACAATCATTATTTAAATTGATACGTACTTGTATACTTTGTTTCTTGAACGAGTTTCGCTCAGTTTGTGCTTGTATACATTGTCATTACTTTTTCATTTTAAACTAAAACTATGTTAATTTTTTTTTCTCGTTTTTAAATCACTTTATTGACATTAGGCTGCTTTGCATTAACCTTTGCTATAGTTGGGGCTTCATTTCTCCTTTTTAGCAAGTCTGCAAAAGTTTTCCCATTAGTGTATTAGCATATACGCACTCCTGCGCGTTGTTTTGTACTTACCAGTGTATGCAATAATTTAAAGTTGGGGCTTAATTAGAGTTTTTTTTCTCTGACTCAATCACTTTTTTGAAACTAAATACCTTTTATACCAATCGAACGTATACTTATTAAATTAGCTCGCTCTTCTCAAAAAACCGTCTCATGTTTAAGTCATCTGTTTTTTTTTATAACCAGATTAAACCATTCATGTTGCCTTATTAATGCTTTGGCACAAATATAAGGTGCACTTACTGTCTTAGGGGCGTAGCAACCTCAACAACGCTTTAGTGTATTTTATTTACAACGAAACTGTGATGTCTTAGAGTGTTTTCTGAAAGTTGATTTGAAACTATATGAAATCACC
Organism: Uloborus diversus; assembly: GCF_026930045.1. Classification (NCBI taxonomy): domain Eukaryota; kingdom Metazoa; phylum Arthropoda; class Arachnida; order Araneae; family Uloboridae; genus Uloborus; species Uloborus diversus. Next base: position 139,714,028 of record NC_072735.1, on the reverse strand, counting down.
GCTTAGAAATATATAAATCACACTTTCGTGTAGTTTCCGATTAGGACTGATACAAGGGAGGGGCAATGTGGGTAATCGGTCCCCCCTTGAGGGACCCTTCACCGAAAACTTTTCAGAATTGAAGATCTAAAACGCAAGTGCAGACTATTTTTGGTGACGTTGAGGTAAGAAATGGGGTTCAAATCTCTCCCACAGAAACTCTTCGAAATTGATGTTTAGAAAAGGCCGATCCTTAACGACGTTAACAGTAGGCGTTTGGAGGCTTTCCTCCGGGAATTTTGAAAAATTTTAGTCTTAAAGACGTGATTGTAGATATTTCAGGTAGTGTTAGGTGAAATAATGGGTTCAGTGGCTGCTCTCCGGTGAATTTTTGAAATTGAAGTTTTAAACAGCGCAATTTTAGACAATTTTCAATGATGTTACAGAGCGGGAGTTTCGTAAATTTCTCCTAGAATCTTTACGAAGTTGAGGTACTAAAACGCAATTTTAGGACACCTTTTTCTATTTAAAAGGAAAGGAATAGGTTTGAGGAACTCGACTAAATCCCAATAATTCAATTGTTTTAGGTAGAAATGCTGTAGCAGCCCCCCGCCAAACATCTGTGATTAGTTACCACTAAGTGTTAAGTTTAAAAACTAACCGCCCGCTCTTTGGCACATTCTAGATGCGCCCTTGATTTCCGATCAACTATAATTGTGGAAATTATACAAAAATTCTTATGCACAGAATGATCCAGCCACCGCCCCGTAATTAGAAGACACCTGCACCTCCCCACAACCTTACCACCACTTTCGCGATTAACAAGTCATTAACATCCACTTACAACATTACTAATATAACATTTTTCTCATCACCTTTAATGATCTCCTACCTTAACGAGGCACACTCATTGTGAAAATTTTCCAAGAATTACCATCCCACGATAAGTGACCGTAAAATTAATGTCAGCACAAAGAGTAATTCTCTTCATCTGCTCCTTGCTGACGTTTCTAATAAACAGTTATGTTTCACGTGCCCCGCAATATCCAGGTTTCGCGTCATTACCCAGGCAACGAGAAACTGAAAGAATCATTTATTTCTGGAAGTGGCATCGACAAAGCGGTGTGGAAACAGTATCTAGCAGCCCAAGTGTATTCTTGTGTCACTGCTATATTATTTCTTAACTGCTACTCCTTGTTTCACAGTAACTTCAAGAAGATAAATTGTTCTTCTGTAAGATTACGAGAAGGCAAAAGCTTGTTTGTTGAGAAAGAGTTATTTTTGTTTTACAGGAAAATTAATTACTAGTGTTTAATCGGTGCTTAAAACATGAACAAAAAATTTTTGCTTGCGTGAAAAATAACTAAAAAACGTATGAAATGCTTAAATTTGCAAAAAAAAAATGAAGAAACTTGTATTGAGGTTACAAGGAACCTAACTTTTCTGATGCATAAGAAGTCAGAAGGTGGATGAAAAGGCATGATCGTTTTTTTCATCCATAAGCTATCTAGACATTAAAAGAGCGGGATCTTTGAAACCTTGAAGCCCCAAAACACCTCTCTGTATTTTTTTTCAATGTATGAACTTCATACGTTGTTTAGTTATCTTTAACATTTCCGCGTACAGGCATGTGTTTGGTTAATACTTGTGTTCGTTTTCATTTGTTAAAGTCATTATAAAAAAAGTCAACTTAATAATTACTTTAGACCGTAGCAAATGTAGAACAAAATGTTATTAAGATTTCCAAAAGTCACATTATTGTATCGTAGAGACTTTAATACGTTTCTACAAACAAGAGACCGGGGAAATTTGTCAATGTACATCGTTACAGTTGCAATGGTATAACAACTAGCCTTCAGTCATTTTTAACTTTATCTTCCATGACGTTCAAAACATAAAGCATTTTATTTCTTAAAATTGTATGATTATATTTACTGCTGAGACACAAAGTTATATCACTACATAATTTTGTTTCCTCTTAATGTGTCATAATTGCATATTTCAATGAACTCAGTGTAATATCAAGGTCATTGACATAACAATGAGTGTCAAATTAACTTTATTAGATATATTTGAAATATATGCATGAAAAACCATTCAAAATGTCACACAAGTATTGTGCTGTTTTTCAATTATTTTGTTAAAAAATCCTCCTACTATGAAACAAAAGTGCAAAACCTTCCTCCGTTTTAAGTTCTTTAGAGTAATCATTTGCAAAGGTTTTTGTGTTACAATTTTGAAATAAATATGAAAAATAAAAGATTTTTTCTTGTATAAATAATGAATAGTACAACAATAAATAATTCCTAAATAAATTTGAAGAAAGTAATTTTGAAATAAATGAGACATTAGTAGATATCTGGCTTTTAGTTTATCAAAAGAAAATTAGTTCACTTAAAAAGAACGAACGTAAAAGGGAAAATATGCAAAACCAAGTAAGTAAATTGCACAAAATAGAGTTTTGCAATAACGAAGCAAGGTAAAAGGAAGAAATCTAAAAGAAAAAAATATGATTTAGGCTTGAGTTTCCTTTAAAGCATGCACCTTTTCTGCATAACTATTCCTTTTTTTAATTTGTTTATTTTTTATTAATATCGTTACTTTAAATTACCAAATTAATAAAAGTTTGCATTAAAAACTATAATTTAGAAAATAAGGAATAAATATTTATAACTAGAATGGTTATTAAAAAAACAAAGCAGTATGTAAAAAACCATCCAGCCTCCAATATTCATTTGATTTTTGTGGTCTAGAATTCAAATTATGTTTTTTGCATTCACGAATTGCAATAGAACTCTACTCGTTTGATTTCTTATATAAATATTTATAACTAGAATGGTTATTAAAAAAACAAAGCAGTATGCAAAAAACCATCCAGCCTCCAATATTCATTTGGTTTTTGTGGTCTAGAATTCAAATTATGTTTTTTGCATTCACGAATTGCAATAGAACTCTACTCGTTTGATTTCTTATTCCACTAAAGGAATGGAATGGAAATGGCCTAGAAATTTGCACCCGTTATATTTATGGCTGGTGATTTTCTAGAATAGGCAATACGAGGCGATATTTAAAAAATGAAGATAAGGATGCGGTTTTAAAATAAAGATTGTATGGTCGATATTCACTTGTACACTTCGTCAGTAGGTCATAAAAATTATTTACAGCGTATAACGTTATGTTTTTTATTTCTTATCAATCTTAAATGACGAGAATTTGTAATGTGGAAACTTTGTATTCTGATGAAGTTTTACTGTTTAAGTTCATCTATATAAGTGTTTTGTTTCCTGAAAAAACGCAATTTTACAAAAAAAGAAATCTTTTCTTAATGTAGAGTCTGCTTGAATTAAGCCCTGAAAAAATATGGATAACATCAAACCGCAAACGATATGAAATTATAATGAAGAAAATGTCTATCTCTCTAAATATTAAACATAAACAAATAAAATTTAAATTTTGCCATCGTCATGGTAACCAGAAAAATCAGAACAATATAACTTCGGTCAAGTGAGGACAGTAAGCAAGTCGCGATTGCTCAAAAACACCTTATTAATTTTTAAAAATAAAACCAAAAACCACTGATACACATAATACTATTCATCTTTATAAATAAACATTAAAAAAAACTCATTCCAAAAAAAAACAATCATTTTAGTCATTGCTAATCTACCGCAATTTCATATTTCACTGTCTATCAACAACTAAAAAACTTCAGATAACCAAGCAAGACAAGAAAAAAAAATCATATCAAACCATCAACACGGTCGTAACGCTTCTGAAAAACTCATTTTCACTTAACTAATAGAAGCAATTTTTCCCAATGAGCTGTTACCAGAACTCATTAGCACACACTTATCACGTTCTTATAAATACATTTTCGCTCCTCAAATGTAATGAGCTCCTATCTTAACGAGAAACGCTTGCGGAGTGAAATTTCCGCAATGTACATCCCGAGCATGATGATTGACCACAAAAGTAATGTCAGTCAAGTGGAAAGCTCCTCCGCTTAATCTTTTCTGGCTTGTCGAGTTAGTGATTACGTTTTATGGTTTAGGACAATGTCACAGGTTTCCGAACGATCCGTTATAATTTTGTGGTCTGTATTTGTTTCAACACTTTCCTTTAATAAGTTACTTAGTAAACTTAAATTGAAATTTACCGAATTTGTGTTTGACTATTTGCATTTATTAAATCAGTTTAAACTTGTAAATTTTGTTGGAAAATAAATTTAGTTTTAAACTCTGACACATAGAGAGGGTTGTAATAAGATAACCTTGTGCATAGTGTGTCTTTGTTCAACGATTGCTCCTAAACAGATTAACCGGTAAGTAAATAAGATAAGCCGATTTCGGTTATCTTATTTTTTTATTATTTTATTTATTTCAACTGAGGCTTGATTATGCAACTATACCTTTATGGATTAATCAAATAAATCTGAATTAGATTAGAAAGAACTTCTTAATATGTCTGCGATGAAGTTTTTTATTTCCTGGAAAACCATAACGGTTTTAAAAAATATCGAGTGCATTAATTTTTAAAAAGAATTAACTTCTGATTAATTTCTTACATGCATTTTAATACATCACTGCAGGCTAGAAAAAGCGCGGAGCTTTTACCAAAATTGATTTGATTAGAGGCTTGTCTGGAAACTTAATTGAATGGCACTAATCTAACTAGTTATCCATCTAGCGAGAAGCCAGACACAATCATTTCTCGAGGCGCTTCTTAATAATGCAGATGTGCATAACACAATCTATTCCGTGTAAGGTTGCTCTTTTGCGAAAGTGACCAGTCAGACAAGTTTTGCTAAATTACTTGTAATCTAAAATGCAATGTACCTGCGAAAAATAAACTATTCCAATGTCTGACATTAAACATTAATGCTACATGTATAAGTGTAATAAACTTCTAACCATGCATGGAAGCTAAATGTAGGAGAAATGACAGTTTCAGACATGAATTTGCAGCTTGATGACAAAAATGGTAGATTTCTAACAAAATATTATTTTTATTCTGCATGAAATATAAAAGGTGTATCTAAACTCTTATTCTGATTTTAAAAAATATTTTTTAAAAAACTAAGGTTTAGAAGATTTTTTTATCGTTATCTCACCCATTCTTCATTTTTTTCCCCTCATCGTGCTATTTTTTTTTTTCCTAAAGTCATTTAGGTGGCACTAACATCGAAAACTGAAAATGCCATCTGTGAACGCAAAAGCTTCCAGAAGTCCCGTGAGGGGGCCTTTTATTGTTCAACTCCCCAGAAATTTGGGTTTCATTGCATATCCTAATATGAGAGTAGAGGACTGGTTAAGATCCAACCCCCTTCTCCCTCAGAAGGTAAGCTCTGACTGCGCTAGTGCCAGGTGAGACGTTGAAAGTCATCTAAATCTTCTCAGAACTATGAAAAGTGCACAGTTAGAAATGGTGTTAAAAAACGTTTTTGAAATACAGCTCAAAAGAAAATACTTAAATCTGAAGACCTTTTTTTGAGCAATCACGATTGCTTATTGTTCTCACTTGACTGTTTTTGGCGTCCTATGATTTTATTTTCCCCCCGCCTCTCTCTGTAGCACCACCGTCGACTGGCCTCACGATGCTGCTATTCTAGCGAAAACCGTCTCCAGGTTGCATCCATATCCTATACGCATACATACACACACACATGCCTACACGCACACACGCATGCCTAAACACACACACACGCATGCCTACACACACACACTCACATACCCACACACACATATACACGCACCTAACCACACACTCATGCCTGCACACAGACACAAACACACGCCTACACCCCCCCCCCCCACACACGCATACCCACATACACACACATGCCTGCACACAGGCACAAACACACACGCCTACATAGACACATACCCACACACACACATACCTACACACACAAAAAAAACACGTGATTGCGTAAAACGTAATTTGAGTTCAAGATGTCAAAATTAAATTTTTTTTTCTCCTGTAAATTATTTCTTTTATTAGGGCCAGAATTTATAAATATAATGTAGTTGCACATAAAAGGGTTTGAATCATTTAAAATGTAGCGTTGTTTTCCAAGTTTTAGGATAAAATCATTTGTTACTTTGTATTTCTTATCATCCTCAGTGAAACCGACTTTCTTTTCAAAGCAAAGCTTCACGGCAAGGCTGCTCTCATTGTAAAGAAACATGATTTACAGAATTTGAGCAGTGGCTCGTTACTATCTTCGTCGCCGAGCAATCAATCATGATCAGTTCACAGTTACGTTGCGAAACATCGCATATCTGCGAGAAATAATGAGTTACGCAATTTTATGCAGAAAAAAGTTTTTTCATCGTTGTTTTTTTCCTGATTGTAAAATCAACCAAGCTTCTTTTTACACTCGAGAAGTTTATTACACAGCGCAAAACAAACTGAAATTTAGACCCTTTCTCGACTATTTTGCCATTATTATGATAATGAAACGAGTTTTCTTTTTCAAGTCAAGGTTTATGCAACTTAAATGGAAAAAATCATTTGTTCATTCATTTGCTTAAATAATCAATTTTTGCGCTGTCTGAGTTTTCATAAGAGTTACATTATTTTTTTAGTTAAAACTAAATTAACCGATCACAGTTTTCTATTTCTTACGAAAAATATTATTAAAAGTGTAATGGAACTGTTTAGTTGTTTACTAGTAAGAAACACGAAAAAACTCAATGTTGTTAAGTGCAACTTTATAATTGACTTTGGACTCATGTATTTGAAAGTTGCAAAAACCCTTTTTCCAGTGCGCAGAGTTGTAAAAGAAAAATAGTAATTTTTGTGCAGCTCGGCTACCGTGTAGTTTTCATATGCGCTGTAATGAACATTTGAGCAATAGAGTTTGTACTACATCATTTTGTGAGTTATGCTTCCTTGCAATGATATAATTATATTCATTTTTGCGTTTTAATTAAATGATTAAGGAAAAAGACATTCGATTTGAAACAAAATATGTTTCCCTTACTTTGTTCAGCAAATCATGTTTCTTATAATGTTACTGTTATCACCATGAAGCAAGCTTTTTCAAAGTCAAAAAGCTAATCCGAAAAGTAGTCGTTTTGTAAAAAAAAAAAAACTGCAATTAAATATTAAAAAAAAACACGGTTTTTTTCGTGTTTTTCCCTTTTTGCACTTAAGAGTGATTTTTTACATAAAATGAAATGCAAATAAGAATCACAAGAGAAACTTGGGATTCACTACTTGCTGAAGGCTACAATGTAAAAAAGACCGAAACGTTACTGGTTATTTCCGTGGAACGTTTAGGAATTTCACAGGTTTGCGTCTATTTCCCCGTAAAATCAAGTATATTTGCCAAAAAGTTTCCCGAATTGCTACAAGTCACACGAATGCAGACTTTTCGCTGTTGTAAAAAGTATTTTAGCTATCAGTTTAAAGGTTGACTGAGCGTGTTTATGAAGTGTATAGGCTTTAGTTCGATTACGGTATGTCCAGATTGACTAAGCTCCCAATGAGAACGAATAAATCACTGGATCACTGCAGCTTGGTAGTTCAGGATTGTACTAATTAATTACATAAAAATCTGACTTTTTTTTTTTTTTTTTTTTTGAAAGTTCCCGAGACATGACTGGCTTTATCAGGGGGATTTCCCAATTCTTCAGATAGTTTCAAGGATAATTCCAGAAAGGTTACTGACTTCAGCGCAAAACGTTTCTGGTTGTTTTAAAGATATGTTACCGGCAGAAATTGTTCACAAAAGCTGCCTATTATTTTCCAGAAACGTTTCTGAATTGTTTTTACGGTGTAAGTTTCTTCTTTGGTTGTTTCGCGGTTCGAACAGACTATGTCGAATCCTTCAGATAGCATTCCAGTTAACATATAACTCAGTAAGACCTATGACCAATATTATATCAAGAAAAAAAATATTAGAAACACTCAAAATAAACGCAACATTATTTGCAAAGAGTAAAATACTTTCAAAACCTAATTTTTGAATAACATTCCATTTCTATGCTTAACGAAATTTTAAAAAATGTGCAAGATGTAATCTCCATTTCTAAATTCAATGTTCTGCATTTCGTAGAATTAAATACAAAGAGAAAGTATTTCATTAAATGCCGTCCAACGCTTCTCACATTGATCTTGGACAGTTGCCACGTTCTCTAATTCGGGATTATGGGATAGAAACTTGACCGAAATTTCCATTTCTATTTAGGTTCGAGTTGTTTTCTTCATGAAATTTAAAAGGAAGGAATTTTAGCAGATTCTCTCTAGTTAGTTTTGGAGCAGACGTATCTTTGCAAGTATTTTAGGTAATTTCACGCGAATAATGGTTAATTAATGAAAACACATGTATAGTATTAAGGTGTTTCTTTAAAAAATTGAAATTCGATTTTTTTTTAACCCACACTCTCTTATGTTTTTCTTTTCATGTCAAAAGAGTTTTAGGAAAAAAGGTTCATAAAATTTGATCAACGGTAACTCGAGTCGATTTCCGTATGAAAGGGTATTATAACCAACACATGTGTATTACACTAAATCGAAAAAAAAAATATTTTTGGAAATTCGATTACCAAAAATACTTAATTCGGGACCGTCAGAAGATCCTAGTATTTGAAATGTTTCATTATTGTAGCGGACCTCTTTTTCATCGAACACACACAACTCTGTATGATACAAAATATATTATTCTGTATTTTTGCCTCATAGTTACATGCATCCGTTTTTTATAGCCAATACGCTCAGTTGTACATTTTTCAATTCTTTGGATTTCCTTTACGCTGTTATGACAAATGTCAAGCTATCGCACGCCAGTATTTCCAGTCAATGAATATAAATATTTAAGATGGAGTTGTGTGTGTGTAGAATTTAACCTCATCATGTTGGGATAGTATCTCAGAAAATGATCGGCTAAAACGGTATGCAGAAATGGAAATTGCCGTAAGGTAGTGAATCAAAATATCAAAAATGTAGAATAAATGGAAACTGATGCATCAAAAGTAAATCTTTACTTATAATTAAAGCTGAAAGTCTCTCTGTCTGTCAATATCTCTGTGCCTCGCATAGCGCCTAGACCGTTCGGCCGATTTTCACAAAATTTGGCACAAAATTTGTTTGTCGCATGGGGGTGTGCACCTCGAAGCGATTTTTCGAAAATTCGATGTGGTTTTTTTTTTTCTATTCCAATTTTAAGAACAAAATTATCATAAGATGGACAAGTAAATTACGAAATTATCATAATGTGGAACCGTAACATGGGCACAATCCAATTGGCGAGATACGAAATTATCATAGCATGGGTACAAGCCAATTGGCGAGAAAATTCACCACACATAATTTGTAAATATACAGGCGAACCAAAAGACCTTTTAATTTTTCTATTACGGGCAAAGCCGTGTGGGTACCACTAGTGATACGTTAAAGAGAGAGATAGAGTCACACATGTTCAAAGCATTACGTAACGTTTGAAAAAAAATTATTGAAAAGACAGTGAAAGGAATTTTCTAAATACATTTTTAAAAAGCTATAAATAGTTCACTGATATAATGAAAAAATACTATAAAACCTCAAAATAAAAAAGATTAACTTTACTAGAAATAAAACAGCAAATAAAAAAGATTAACTTTACTAGAAATAAAACAGCAAAGAAAGGGATTCCTTATTATTTTGTATTAAGTATTAGATATTTAATCCTCCAAGCTCCTCCTCACATGCAAGACATATTGCTTCTAAAATGTGAAAGCTGTTGCGACTGAAAATATAACTATTATTAACTATTTCTTGTTTTATCCAGTAGAGTTTTTTTCTGTGTGTGTGTCATACAATAGTGGTTCCGCAACTCTTATTGAAGATTGCAAACTAGTTTGAGGGGACGGGTAAGATTTAGTTCCAGTTACGAGTAAATTTTCGGCTGAAAAAATCGACACCATCTGATCATATATGTCTGTTCCAGAAATAACTTTAAATATTTTTCCAAATTATTTTTACTTTTTCTAAAACTATTTCGGTCGGGACTGAAATAAATGTGTCTCTGCCAACCCACACATTTCATTCTTCTGAAAATTGCTTTTAAAGCCATAAACTGAGAAAGACTTCATTTTGACTTCAGAAAAGTTTCATTTTTACGAGAAACGTAATTGATTTGTTTCAAAATGGTAACTTTATATTCTGTGTAAGTATTTCATTTGACGAAGACGGTTCTTTTTCCTGAAAAACCTAACAGTTAATTACATTACTGTTCTTCCTTTTTCTATTATAGAAGTCAATTCTCTGTCTCTGTGTCTGTGGATAAATCTGTTATGATGTGAGTAGAGCTTCCACACGTTATATCGCGCTTGTCGGGAGACAGTAAAAAAGCGCAATAAACACGATATAACCCAGGTCATTAAGAGTAACGATTTAATTAACGTAAAAATTAATTACATGTGCCTCTACAAAAATATTAGTTTATTATCACATTCATACCATTTTCTCCATTAAATGAAAAGAAAATTAATCTAAAAGTATTTCTTTAAAATATATATATATATATATAAGGAAAAAGAGGGCACATGTGAACAATTTTTTTTTCATTTCTTTATTTTTCAAAGAATATTATTAATTTCTCAACACAAAAGTATCTCCGTGATTGTGTACACTTTTCTTTGTGTCATGGAATCTTTTGGAATTTTTCAGAAAGTTTTTCTTTATTTTATGGTATTTTTAAAAAACGTCTGCAGCTGTTCACATGTGCTCCTACAGGAGGGCACATATGAACAGGCCTGGGGCATAAATGAACACGGGTAAAAAATGCTGGAGAAGGCCTGTCGCATAAATGAACACGGGTAAAAAAAATGCAGGAGAAGCATCATATTTTAAAGGAAAATTCTTCAATATGAAACATATATCTAAATAGCAAATATGTTGAAATGCTTGAAACCTATACCGCGTCAGTTTCAATTGTAGAGTTATTGTTTCACTAAGAAAATATTTTCCCCGAATAAATATTTGCGCACTGTCGAATTCTGAAGTCTCGTATCCTGTTGTGATCACTGAATAAACTAGACAAAAACTTATATGACTGCATAATACGAATAATTTTTTTATGTAAGGATTACTATATATATATTTTGCTTTTAAGCTTCATACATTGTTTGATAATGTATTTTAAAATGATTTTGAACTTCAGTTTTTAATTAAATGAAAATATTTTGTGTCTTTTTATTTCCTGTATTTATTATATAGCACTAAATGATGGATCAAATATTTAGAAACAAAAACATTTTAAAAATAAAAATATTAAATATTCATTTATATATGTTTATTAATATTAATATCAATTGACAATAAACTTACAAACTGATTGTAGGAAAATATAATTATAAATATTTTCACATTTTTTGACACTTACAATATCCTACACTAGTAATAATATTAAGGGGGTCCGGGACACAAAAATCGTCAAATTTTGCATTTTTTTTTTTTTTATCATGTGAAAAATTACTCCGTTTTTTTCTGCTTAAAAGGACGTTTGAATCTTGTTTCTATCTTAAATAGAACGAACGATATAATTATTGTTGTTGCATGCACCTAACTAATGTGTACTTAACTTCAAAACTTTAAACGCGTTTTTCTCCATGATGCAATTTTTCCCGATTTCTTGCATTCAAACTCTAATAAGTCAGGAACCGATAAAGATAAAGTAATAAAACTTGGAGCATATCTTTTTCAAACAGTTTACTTGAATTTTTATTCGGCGAATTTGAAAAAAAGTTTGCTGCAAAAATTATGATTTTTTTAAAAAAAAGTATCTTTGAATTTTTCGAAATTTTTCTTCAATTTTTTTTATTTTTTATTGAGTCAATATTTTTAAAATCGCCGAATAAAAATTAAAGCTTTGATATTTGTGCGTAATTTATTTTAAAAAATTGAAAATTGATCAAGAATATTTTGAGTTATAGCAACTTAAAGCAATCTCATTTAAAAAAAACTAATTAAATTTAAATATTTTTTTTTCATATTTATGTTATGATTTTGCTTATTAAATAAATGGTGAATCAGTGCAAAAAAAATCAAAACTCTAAAGTATATAGTAAAAAAAATTTCAAAATGTGTCCCGGACCCCCTTAAGGGGAGCGGCTATGGGAACTGTTCATTTGTGCCCCTAAATGTTGTGTTCACATGTGCCCCATCGTCTACTTTAAAGATAATTCGCAAAAATAAAGATTTTATAATTTAACAAAAAAATGTAAACAGTGTCATAAATTTACTTGAATGATCATTCAATGGGTTCGTAATAGTTAGATTTAGATTAGCAGTTAGTTTTAAAAATGTTATCACGTGAAGAAGACGGTGATAAAAACATTTCCACGCCTGCGAAAACAAAGAAGTTGCAGCACAGAAACATAAAATGGATCATTGGCTCTAAATGTTTGTCCGAGAGGTACAACTGGTGCTGTCCTTAATTGAGAATTTTTCCAGGTTTTGCATGAAGCAATCTTAGTAAAACATAACATGTCCGCATGTGCCCCGTGTTCATATGAGCCCCCTTTTCCCCTACATATATATTTGTTGCTTTGTGGTGGAATATGAATTAAAAGTTTCTGCTTAAAATATAACGAACTAAGTGTTAAAAAAAAACATCTGCGGTTTGGTCAAATGTAAAGCAGCATTTTTGAAGAAATAATAATAATAATAGCGACAAAGAAAACTGCGATACATCCGAATCAGCGATGTAACGATGGGTTACTGTATATCGACGTATACATGCTGTTTGATTTTCTTAGGTAATACCTTTTCGAGATTTGCGCATGCGCCAAGATTTATCTAATTTTATCAAGAAAGGGGTGAGAGGAGAAATAACAATGAGAGGAAGAATAAATAAACAAGTTTTCAGTCGTATTAAAATGAGTAGAAAGGTGAAAATTGGAAATACAAAATTAATGTAATGTAGAAATAGTTAAAGAGATAGCAAGTGTAGTGTTGAAAATTTCGCAAAGTGCCCATTTGCAAACCATCACCCGTTTCAAAAGTAGAATCTTGTAATACGGCCGATTTTAATACAAACTTTTGGTATAAAATTTTTTTCCTCAAATCAATCATATTTTTGATAGACTAGTATCTATTACTTAATGCTAAAATAAATACCTAATTTATACCATCAAAACGAAAAAACTTGTCATTTTTTTCTGTGGAAATGAAAACTTGGCGATAATGAGAAAAATCACCAGAAACCTTCACAAACATGAAATTCCATTCCAAATATGAAGTTGAACCATCCAAACAAAGATTGCAGCAGTCTTTGATGTGTCGTCCAACCTTAAACATAAATTCGTAGATATTTCTACCTCAAAATTCCGTATTAAAAAGATCCCATTATTTGGCCAATTCAACTTGAAAGTTTTGACATGACATGTTTTTCTTCCAGACTGACTTTTAGACTGACCAAAATAGGTATCCATTACATCATTCAAATTGTAACGAAAAAACGAGTACTTAAGTTCTTGAAACAAGAAGAAATACGAGTCCCTGTTCCTCGTACAAGGGAAAGAGCTACTAAAAATAACTGAAACAACTTCTAGAAATGACATCTAAAGATCATTATCTTTTCGTGACATTGACAACATAATGAAAGCTTCCTGTTCGGTAAGAGTATTACGTAAGACCAAATAACAGTGGTGTATCTTCCGGTAATGCTATGTTATTTTCGCATCACATTTTATTTTTATCTTATAAATTTAGTGCGATAAAGATTACTTGGAAATAAAATCTTTCAACTTTCTTTGACTACGTATTAGTGGGACTTTTTTGAGGTTAATACTGAGTAATAAAATTTAGCAAAATCTGCTTGATATTTTTAGATACATTATTGAAGTTTTTATTGACGAATTAAGGCTACAATTTGTTATTAAACTGAAAATAATGTAAGGTAAGCACGCCAGTAGTGACCAGTGATTCAGTAGTGGTGACTTCAAGGTTTATATTTGAAGAAATAAGATTCCAGGTCTCCCAATGAATTCAAAATTTCATCGAACGAGCAATAGGTATTACCAAGACAGTTAGTATTACCTCCTGTACGTTTGAATCCATTGGGAAACCTAAAATACTATTTTCTCAAATATAAACCTTGAAGTGACCACTACTGAAGCACTATTAAGTACTGGCCACTACTGGTGTGTTTACCTTACTAGAGCAAATTTTAACCCTCAAAAAAAAAAAAAAAAAAAAAATGCATATTCAAGTATCAGTTTTATCTTTTGCAATTATGTTCGTATTCTAACATGGACAATATCAAAAAGTAAATTATTTTTTTACATAATATTATTTTTAAAACAATAAATACAACAATGTTTTTAAACCAATAACGGCAGCAAAGAGATCTTTGTCGCAGATTTTCCACGCACCTCATTAGCTCTACAATAATGTATTTTCACGAGAAAAACAATAATACAGGTTGCACGAAAAGTCCTTGACACATTTAAAAAATTCATAGTAAACTAACAAATTGTTATATGAATTTGCCGTTTGCACCATAATACTTCACAAGTTCAAGAGTTTTTATGACATCGAAAAAAATATTGTGATGCAAACCTCAAATTCATACGACAATTTGTTGGTTTTTTATGAATTTTTTAAATGTGTCAAGGACTTTTCGGACATCCTGTATATTGACTGTGCAATGACGTAATATGTACCAAGAAAGCAGTCGTTGTTACTTTAAATCCACGGCAAATCTACGAAAACACGAACAACTACAATGTACGTGAAATACACCGCCAGCTCAGTCATTTCCAGCCGAGGACTGCAGTTTCGTGCTTATTAGCACTCAACAGCCCGGCATAGGAAAGTGACTGAGCTGGAGATGGAAAACCTAAGGAAGCCAAGAGTGCGAAACTAACTGGTAGCTTTAGCCCTGGCTAATGGGCGGTAATTTATTGAATATGAACTACAATGTACTTTTTTCCAATTGCATAACTAAACTTTACATCTAAGTGCGGATACTAGTTTCCTCCCTATACATAACGTAGTTGACATCAGTCAGACTATACTAATTTTATTGCGTATGATTTCGTTCGCAGTTCATGATTGTGTTCGACGTTGTCTTTTGAAGCTCAATACAACTTGAAAACACATTAAAAACATAATGTTATAGCACAATTTTTTGTATTGTTTTGGCGCAATTCTGCAGTTTTAGAAGTCTGATAAATATTTTCTTTTTTCCTTATTTGCTTTTTTTGAGAAATAAAGTAGCTTATATGTATGAATGTATGTATGTTTATGTATACTGTAAAAAATAAAGCCTTAAAAACGAAACTGTGTGTAAAAGCTCAAAATATTAATTGCAGAAGAATAGGTAGTTATTCAGATTTTTTTTATTTTTCTTTTTGCATTATAACGAATACTAGTTATATATATATATATATATATATATATATATATATATATATATATATATATATATATATATATATATATATATATATATATATATATATATATATATATATATATATATATATATATATATATATATATATATATATATATATATTAGGGTGGGTCGATTTTGACTTTTTTTTGAAATCGAAAACGCCTCAAATGCTCGCATAAAAATTTTTTTGGAAATCAAAATATATTTAGATCCCCCGCCAGCCCCTTAAAGTTTGGCCAAATATGTAAAAATTGACATTTTTTAATTTTTTTTTAAAAAATCTTATGTATAATATTTTTAATCGCCTGTGGCGGGAAAAGTTGTGTATTAGCATCAAATGCTCGCATAAAAATTTTTTTTGGAAATCAAAATATATTTAGATCCCCCGCCAGCCCCTTAAAATTTGGCCAAATATGTAAAAATTGACATTTTTTAATTTTTTTTAAAAAAACTTATGTATAATATTTTTAATCGCCTGTGGCGGGAAAAGTTGTGTATTGACATCTAATGCTCATATAAATTTTTTTTGGTAATCAAAATATATTTAGATCCCTCACCAGTCCCTTGAAATTTCGCCAAATATGGAAAAATTGACATTTATAAGTTATTTTTTAAATTTCTCATGTTTGTTTTTTTAATTATCCGTAGAGAAAATGATTGCTTAGTAAGATTCTTCACTCATAAGTAATAATAATAATAATATTCAAACTCCGCTCAACCGGTGAAATTTGGAATATTTTCATAATTTTTAAAATTTTGACGTTATAAAGCAAAAATTTTATCCAACACTTTTTTTAAAAAAAATTAAGCATTTTTTATACTTTATTTTTCTATAATAACACTATAGAATTCTTTAGGATTTAAACATAGGTATAAAAGATTAAAGTACCAGAAGTCCGTCGTCGCAGTTTTACAGCAGCTCTTCACTCATTTTCCCGAAGTATTAGAGGAAGAATTCACCTCGGAGTTTTTTGTAATAAAGAAGTTTTACACCTTATACAATGTTTTGTTCTCAAATTTTTGCATTAATTTTCGGGAAGCCAATGTTGTACGTATAAAGCCATCATGGCGTGTTGCTCCACAAACAGATAAAGATGCTTCTGTCACCAACCTAACTGCTCTTTCTACCGCTTGTGTATAACATGGTAAATTCCACAACTCACTTTCAATAACGTCACCCGTTTCAGCTACTTTCTCAAGTTCCGCATTGGGTATATGTTTGGTGAGTGGAGGGTCTGTAACGACACGATTTTGCCAATTTATCAATTCTGTATAGTCTTTTACTTGAAAATTTAGAGGTGGAATGACAAAATCACGAATAATTTCATTAGTAAGAGTTCGGGCCTTCAGGATTGTTCTGTAGCCTAATTTCCTTACTGAGGATCGCGTGCCGTTGATCATGGCTATCAGCAGGTTTTCTGGATGACCAAAAAAACCATTTGTTGTATAACAGGGTCAACTACTGATTTCAGATCATCGCTAAGATATCTTGAGTAGTGGATAACTTCCCAAAGTTGCTGTGCACCGGCTGTGCATTGAAGGCTCAGTTTTAATCAAAAATCAAACTTTTGCATACACTTTTATAATGTATTCTACAATAGTTCCTATTTCCAGCGATGACTCTTTTGTACCAACATACAAACGAAGTACTCTGTTTGCTGTTGTAAGCCACCTAGCATGAGATAGCTTTCCTGGTGATTTGGTGAACAATGATGTTGACTTTCATCAAGATGCCGTAACAGATAGCGTAAAGGTAGCAGCTCATTGGCGTGCAATTGACATATGAGCCACTGCAACGACCTTTATAAATGCAGCTCAAACAGTCTTATTACACCACCTTTCACACCAGTATTGACTGCTGTTCCATCTGATCCTACTGCAATTAAATCCACAGTAGATACTTGGGTTGTTTTTAAATAGTCTAATATGCTTGATAACACTTCATTCCCTGTACCAATTCTTCTGCTCTGAGTTTTTCGTTACGATTTCTATTTGGTTCATATATGCTTGGCTAAGTGCGAAGAACAGGCCGATTTGTCAGACTGGGGGTGAGTGTAAATAGTTTCACTATATCACAGAGAAGAAGAAAAATAAACATTCGGAGGAATCACACCATCTGTCTCTTTGACAGTTAAAACTAAGCAGAAGGAGCAAAGGAAAAAAGGCAAAACGCGCAATTTCAGATTCCCGGCAGGGGTGGTATATGTAATATGATATGATAATTATTTTGTTCACAAACAGAGGGTCTTACTATTTACTATTTACACCACAGGTGATTAAAAAAAATACATAAGAACTGAAAAAAAAATTCTTAAAAAAGTCATTTTTTACATATTTAGCGAAACTTCAGGGATCTGGCAGAAGGTATAAATATATTTTAATTACCAAAAAATTTTTTTAATGAACATTAGATGTCAATACACAACTTTTCCCACCACAGGCGATTAAAAATATTATACATAAGATTTTTAAAAAAACAGTTTAAAGAATGTCAATTTTTACATATTTGGCCAAACTTTAAGGGGCTGGCGGGGGATCTAAATATATTTTGATTTACAAAAGAATTAATATGCGAGCATTTATTGCCAATACACAACTTTTCCCACCACAGGCTTTTTCGATTTCAAAAAAAAGTCAAAATCGACCCACCCTAATAAATATATAAATAAATATATATATATATATATATATATATATATATATATATATATATATATATATATATATATATATATATATATATCACATTCTTTATATTTTTCAAAGCCGTTTTGTTCTAAACAAATTGTTTGAGATTCAATATCGTATTCTAAATATGTATAAAAGTTTTAGTTTTATTTTTATTTTTGAGCTTAAGATATTTGTAGTGCATTTTTGAATATTTAAGTCAGGAATTTTAAGATTCATAGCGGGCATCACATTTCTAGAAAATTATAAATGTATTGGAAGATTCAGTATTCAAAGCTAGCTTCATACCTACAAGAAAAAAAATCAATTTAAAAGGAAATCAGACAATTCCATGCTTTTAAAGTAAATAAATCTCATAACGGCTTGCTTTTTTGCATAGAAGAAGGAGTTGATCAAAATATCTTTTCTTCCTCGCATTTATCCTAAAGTGTCCCAATTTGCTTATTTTTTATTCGCGTACCTATTTCCCGGTATAGTATCTATAGGAAATCTAAACCACTTTCCCAAGAAAAGCATTTCTCCTTATCCATTATGCAACATCTCTTCCGTAGTCTATCAACAAACCCATCTGGCTTATAAAACTTCCCACACATTTCTTTGAATATTCTTATCAAGACTTTGTGTCTGATGTATTCATATTTGGAGGCATCAAAAGCAATGAGGATTGACTACCTGATGCACTTTTTGGGGATTTCTTATTCCATTACCCTCTTGTAATGTATAAAAAAATACCATTTATCTTACACCTTCCTATATATAAAGTATTTTAAATCTCTCTCTCTCTCTCTCTCTCTCTCTATATATATATATATATATATATATATGGTGTTTTTGTACTCTTGGGCAAAACTTCAAGGGGTGATAGAGGGGACGACAAGAAGCAAAAATCATAAAGAAACATTGGTCACAATTGCGTATCTGACGCACCACATGCACACAAAGTCAGAAGATTATGGATGCAAAACAGATGACAAGTTTATTACACAAAGACTATTTGATACAAGATTATAGTTTTGAGGAAAGGTTTAAAACGGTTGTTGAAATTTACGATCTGCAGCTGTAATACACGCGTCACAACAAAGGCGCAACGACTAATGAAAATTTGTCGAAACTTCTCATTAATGTGACCGTGAGTCATTGCGACGCAAGTATTACAGCTTTACAGCTGCTGGCTTCAAGTTTCAACTACCACTTTTTTAAGAAACTAAAATGCTGTACGAAATCACCTTTCTCTAATAGTTTTTTTACCTGCTTTGCATCCATCAACTTCTGGCTTTATATGCATGTAGTGCATCAGATATGCAATTGGGAATAGATTGGCTGTAAGTAATTGCGGGGAAAGGGCTAAATTTTGCACTACCAATTGGCAACTTGTTGAAAATTTACTTCAAACCTCGCGTCACATAATGCATGCAACCTGCTGTAAAAGCTATTATACAAGGGGTGCTCAAATGAAAATGTATCAAACGTCACACGAACGCAATCATTAATATATTTGCGTGTGCCGCTATTAGAGAACGTAGCGAAACAACTAGGGATGCGGTTGGAGTATTCAACTTGGTTAAGAGCATGCGCGAACGCCCACATGTGCAGGAGAGATCAGAGGCTCTTACAAAGAGCTCCATCCAATTGACACGACAGTACGAGGGAGGACAGGATGGCGTTCAGATTACAAAAGCCCAGAAGAACCATAAACTCCTATGTGTACGGTGAGACACTCGAAGACCTACCCAGGTTCATCAAGAACATAAGACCAGGCCTCCTCATCAATGGCGTGGTTCTGCTCCGTGATAACGCGCATCCACATATCTCCAGGGTCACCAAGGCATCACTGACCAATTTTAAGGTGAAGCAGCTTGATCATCCGCCCTACAGCCCGGACATTGTCGCCCTGCGATTCCCATGTGCTTGATACTTTGAAAAAGCATCTTTAAGGGAAGCGCTTCAACACGGACAACGAGCTCGAGGACAATGTGAAGGGTAATGTCATGACCACAGAAATGCAGGTAACAAATAATCCTTTGCTGAGTTAATCAGTGGGACCAATGTGCTCAGGCCTATGGAGCGTACTTTGAATGCAGACTACATTTAGACCCACAGTATCGTTTGGTACCGTTTCATTTGAGCACCCCTAATATTACATTACTCTGAATTTAAATCAATTCTATTCTCTTTTAAGTATACAAAAAATTAAAATAGTTAAATCATACTTGTATTCTCAGTTTTATAATCGAGCTAATATTTACGCATGTGGGGAGTTGTCAGTTACGAAGACATTCTGACTGTTTATGGTTAAGTTCGCATAAAGCTTCCAGTCGATCGATGTTAACTGGTGACTAACCAAGAGCCTTTTAATAGATCTACCTGTTAACTGGTTGTTTTTGAAGTCGTTCTAGTAGTTTCACCGGTAGATCCACCGATCGACCGCAATTTGAGCTTGTTGATTGAACCACGTGACATATTTGACTAATAATAAGTATTTTTCAACTGCGCGTTATTCGTCTGCGCAACCCACGTCTGCGCAAGTAACCACGTTATTGACCAAAAGCGTTCGATGGAGCATCGGTTGATGTAGAGCCGCTATATAGATAGGCCGACGCATCAGCTGAAGTTTAGCCATTCTGGATCGAATTTTTCATTGTTGCGCTGCTATTGTTACCGCAGCAGAGTTTCGAATTTCGCCAAATTTGACGAAAATAATATTTTATTCAAATAAACAATTCATGTGCCGCTAATAATTGGTCACAGTGAACAATCATCAAGCGCAATAACTTGCCAGCAAAGGCAACCACTCAAACACGCGCTCCAATCCAAAATGGCTAATCTTAAGCTCATTCGTCGGCTCGTATAGGGTCCTTATGTTGATGAACACCTAGTGTTTAGGTTGGTGGCTTAATGAGCACTGACGTCATTAGCAACCATGTGATCAACCAACCGTGGTTGTCCAGTAGCTCTAAGCGAGCGTAACCATTGTGACTTTTTGTGTTCATGTTACAGCCGCCTGTTCGAATTTCACCACAATTCGCTTTTTATGCTATTCCTCTTTCAACACCAAAAAGCAGCTTCTTCTGGCGAATATCTAATTTAATTAACTTTCAAAAATTGTAAATCCAAGCTTATACTGGTTTCACCTACATTGATACACAAAGTCAAAACTTCTAATCATGGTGTAACCAGCAGCTTCAAAATTCGAAGTATGACGTCAGCAGTTTTAGCGCTGACATTTTATTTTTTTAACACTTATAAAGTAAACACATTAGGAGTGGCCAGTGCTTCAGTAGTGGTTAGTTCAAGGTTTATATTAGAAAAAATAGGATTCCTGGATTTCCAATGGATTCAAACACGTAGAAGGTAATACTTCCTGCACGCCTCCATCTGGTGAGGAAACTGGACGTCAAAATTCTCTTGGTAATGGCATCCGCCAATGGTGCTGCACATGGAAGAATGAATGCTGTTCTTTGAGGACTGCAATAGGTCTGCGAGTGGTTAGCAGCCACAACGCAACCCCATTAGAAATAATAACAAATACATCTAGGGACATACATTAAGGACTCGAAATTTCCCTAAACGATCCTACTACTTTTTTACTGTCTTAACGTAAATGTAATTAGTACAAAGTTCTTGACCCACTCCACTTTTTCATACTGCAAATCCATTAACAGTAAGTATTAAGCCTTTTTTCTGTACAAAGAAAGAAAACGAACTTCCATTCACAACACTTCTTTCACAATGCCAGGTTGTTTTTCCCCTAACTCATTAATCTTGCCACCAAAATAAGGTAACGACGCCATGTCATGCACCACTCCCATTTTCTCTTATCACTTGAGACTCAACAGCATATAAAATTAATACGGCGCACAGAATTACTGTAACGGTCCCAGTTCCCAGCGCTGAGATACAATATTCCGTCGAATATTAAGAGGCTAATTAAGCTGGAATATTTGTTGCGGAATAAAACTTCTCCTCTCGGTTAAAGGAACAAAAAACAAAATCCCAAATGCTTTACATCATGGAAACATTCATTGTTTTGATAATTGAGGTCTAGGCTCTTTTTGTTTTCTGGAAACGGCTATATTCTCATTAAGTTGCAGAGCGCAATGCATAATTGTTGAATTGGAAAACTCCTGAAAAGCATTACTTGTTAATGATGTCTGCTCAGTAACTAAAATGGCCGTTGCCCTAAATTAGTGTCAGAAACAGGCCGATTTTTCATTCTGCTGTTTTTGATTTGGGAAAATGGATTTTACGATGACTTTAACCTTTAGCTTCGCAATGATCATTTGAATAAAACTATTATATTAACCGTAAAGTATTCATGATAATTATTAATCATTTCCAAATGAAACTCTAGATCTAAGTTCTCATTGTATTAAACTACTTCATCTGCATTTAAAATGGAAATAATATATTTTCTAATTCAACTTCATAAATAAGTTTATATATATATAATATAACAGTAGCATCACTGCGGGGGGGGGGGGGGGGAGCGGTCCGCCCGGGGTGACACCCGTCAAGAGGATGACACTCAGAGTGGATTTGCAAGTTTTTGAAAATAATAAGGCTAAAATGTATTTTCAAGACGACAAATTTGTAAATTTTCACAGGGGGAGCCCCGCACTTCCTCACTCTTACCCTACATCATGGAGTGAATATTATACTCAGGATTAGGTCCATTGTCAATACTTTGACCTGGTAGTGATTACCTCTTGAACCAAAAAAACTGAAAACTATTATTTTTTCCTATGTTTGAAATACATAAGGGGCCATCAAATTTTATACACCTCCTTTCTTTTTGAACCTATGAGTGCAAAGGCTCTGCACTCATGCGTCAAGGGACAGTTATATAAAAAGCGTTCATACTTTTTATTTGTCTTTTATACATTAACCGACACAAAATTTCGAAAAAACAAATGTAGCTGTTTCTTAAAATTGTACGAATTTCATGTTTTCATCGAACATTAAAACCTTTTCTTTTTTTTTTTTTTTGCATTTGTGGAAGGGGGGGGGGGTGACCATACAAAATGCCACCCCGGGTTTTATCTTTACTACGTATGCCACTGCATAGATATACATGTATTAAACATTTAAATTAATGAAGTCAAAATTACCGTTCAATAGACACCATAGGATGTTTGAATATTTGCAGAAAATGCGATTTTTTTAAGTTTTTGTGATTAACCATAGAGCAGAAAGACGAGGCAAACTAATGTTTGCCACGTTAATGCAATGGTTGTCTGGTAATGCTTGGAGAGCAGTGCAATAAACGGTGCTTTAAGTTGGCAGATAAAACATATGAAAGTGAATTAAAAACAGAATGAAACTGGATCAATATTTTAAAAATGTAAAAAAGCGTTTTTTTTTTTGAAGGCGCAAATTTACTACCAAAAATAAAAAATAAAATTTCAGGACAGGTTTTATTGTAAAATACAATGTTCTATCTTAATATAATGTAATTTTTAAACCGAAGTTCGAATTAGCTCATTTTTTAAAAAGCTATTACACTTTGAAGAACTATTTCACTTTGCCCCACATACCCCTACTTGGAGCATAAGCTCAACATAATTCCAGCTTAACTATTTTTGAAAGAGGATTTGTTTGACCGTGCTTTGTTCTATTGCCACACGTATTTGAAACAGGAGACATTGCACCAGTGTCGTATATACAATGGGGTTGTTTCCTTCAGTCAAAAGTACTACTTTTAGTCATTGAAATTGACAGAAAAAGGAAAAAAAATGATAATAACGTAGAGCAAGAAAAAACTTTCATATTTTAAACTCTTAATTTTTAATTTTTTTTTAAGTCCGATTGTGAAAATAAGGTGCGGTCTTTATGACGTCATAAAAGACGAACTTTAGCGCATCTGTCTACCGCGTTTCCACGTTATAATAATCAGAAGCGAATAAAATATTACGCTCTACGCTTACTATCAACCATATCGTTGCCAACACATGTGAGTATAAAGAAGCAAATCAATTATTGTGCTCTGTGAATGGCATCAGTGAATGGCATTTCATCATTTGTGATGTCATCGACAGAAGCGTAATCAATGAAAGCGCACCGATTAAAGTTTTTTTTTTTTTTCAAAGTATTAAACTGAGTCAAATTATTTAAAAAATGGTCAGATCCTATGTTTTTGAGCATGTTCTTTCAGAAAAAAATGCTTTTAAAATTTCAGAAACGAACCCATTCTATGCAATTTTCTCACAAAAGTTTTTTTTTTTTATATTTATAAACAATAAATCTACTTACTTAAAGAATTGTTTTGCTTATTAACCGAATTATCCGAATTTTCGACTCTCTGCATTGTCTTTGGTCAAAGTTAGTCCGGATAGACGGGGTTGTACTGTACTTTATTATTACAGTTGTCTTTACTAATAATAAAGCTGAAAGACTGGATCTCTGTCTGAATTTCTGGATGTGTAGACATCTGGATCTGTGACGCGCATAGCGCCTAGACCGTTCGGTCAATTTTCATGAAATTTTTCACAAAATTAGTTTGTAACATGGGGGTGTACAAATCGAAGGGATTTTTCGAAAATTCGATTTTGTTCTTTCTCTATGATTTTGTTTTAGATTTGATTCCTCTGCACCGAGTGAATTACCATAACATGAACGAGCAAATTAACATAGCATATTGGCGAATAATTCTTCATCCATTATTTGTAAATATACAGGCGACCTTTTAATTTTCTGCTACGGACAAAGCCTTGCGGGTTACAA
Organism: Uloborus diversus; assembly: GCF_026930045.1. Taxonomy (NCBI): domain Eukaryota; kingdom Metazoa; phylum Arthropoda; class Arachnida; order Araneae; family Uloboridae; genus Uloborus; species Uloborus diversus. Next base: position 139,689,253 of record NC_072735.1, on the reverse strand, counting down.
ACAAATTAAGATTTTGACTACCAAAAAACGAAAAAAAAAACCGTACAAACATAAACAACATGTAAGCCAGAAACGTATAAACCGTGCCTTGAGTAGGTTAACCCGAACAGGCAAGATTCATATCTTCACTGCTTTAATATTTATTCTTAGAATATCGTGTACAAGAGCTACATCATCATTTCTTATTAGTTATAGGTTAGATCGGACTCTGGTAATGTACATTCCACTGGCAAGCCCACAAAACTTATTGGAACTGAGCGGTGCGCGTTTCTCCATTTAAAGCTGCCATTACATGGGACGCTGCCTGTACTCCATCGGCGTCTTGCACCACTAAACTCAGCGTCAGAAGTGTTCCAGGCAGTGATCTTCGGCATTTACTCACTGTCCGTTTAATAAGCATCGATTAAATATCCTCTCGCCAATTCGCGAATTAATCGAATTCTGTGTGGATGGCCTACTTCGTATTCCAACTGAATAACGTTTCAGTATTAAGGTTGTCAACATGGTAATGTACATTAATCACTTAGTGTGAAGGTTAATATTTCACGATTAGATATAAATGTCAAGTTTAGACTATCGCCAGATACGATATGATACAAAGCCATAGGATTGAACAACTATTTTCTCTCTCTCTCTCTCTCTCACACACACACACACACACACGATGCGTGTACGCTCTATCCCCCATTAGTGTGAATGTTTTTTTTTTTTTTTTGAGTTGTTCATTTCTAACATTCATTTTTGAGCTTATTTTTCGTCAACAGTTTTCTCCAACAAAGTTTTTTGCAAGCAAATTCACCTTGAGAGCGGGAACTACATTTGCCCTCATTTTTTTCCGCAGATGTTAACGCAACATTTTTTAAAACTATTCATTTTGAATGTTCTTTTATGAACATGTTCTTCGTCAAGAGCTAAATTTTGTTTCAAGGAAACCCGCCTCTACATTTGGGATTCGCACTCGTTTTAATTTTCCTCGTAGGCACTATGTTAAATATTTTTGAACTGTTTAAAACTTAACGAAAAATTGTTCAATTGAAAGAACACAGTAGGGCTTGAGTAACCTCTCCGAGATATTTCGAACACAAAAGAGTTTGTTCGAATCTGACTATTCCTTAAGAAGTTATGTGGGGGGAGGGGGTAATAGACCGACATAAACACATTTTTCCCAACTCAATACCTTAATTTCCATTTTTTATTTGTTCGACATTTATTTTTTCACTCTCATTGTTTTGACTTTTTTTTTTTTTTTTTTTTGTAATTAAAGATATTTCTATGATGCGTTTAGCTACATTTTATACCTTTATTCATCCTTTTTACTTTAACTGGGAAGTAGGTCAAAAAATTAGAAAGTAGTGTTTTGAGATAGGGGATAAGTGTGTCTGTCTGTGTATATGCCCCCCCCCCTTACCTCCCCTCAATAACCTTTGATTAAATACTCTAATTCCAACATTTTTTTAAATCTTTTTTTGTTCGAAAGATCTCGACAAGGACACCTCATTTCTATGTTTCACTTTTCGATTTGAACATTTATTCGTGCGATTTTTAGCAGCAAAAAACGTAACATTAGCGCTTACGGGGAAATTTACGCAAATAAAAATTCCGAACTTAAGGACAATTTTGCTTCAAACAAACTTCGTTGGAAAAAGCTCTTGATAAAAAACATGTACAGAAAAGGCCTTTTTGATTTAAATAATTTTTCGTTCAGTTTTGAACCGTTCAAAAAACCTTAACATTAGCGCTTAAGGGGAAACTCAAGATGTATATAAATTTTGAATTTAAAGGCGGATTTGCTTCAAACAAACTTTGCTGGAAAAACTTTTGATGAACAAAATGCATAGAAAAGATTTTTTTGATTCAGATGTTTTAAGGGCTTTTTTTGAACAAAATTCTTGAACATTAAAAACAACACGAAATATTAATTTTTGTACCAAAAATATGTCTGTGGGAAAATGCCCCAGTTTTCAATATCAACTCCTACTCCTGGAAGTTTTAAGCCTTCGGCTCCGACTCCGGCTCCTACACCCAAATTTAGTCAAACTCTGACTCTGACTCCACAACCATGACAAAAATACAGACTCAGAGGGAAAATGACCGACTCTGACAGTTGGAAGTTTAAATTTTTTTTCTACTTCCGACTCTGACTCCTTTACGCCAAAATCAATCCGACTCCAACTCTTGCTCCGCAGTCCTGATTTTTACAGTAAAATAATGATTGTTGAGCAAATTTTTTTTAAACTTTCATTCTAATGTATTAAGTTATCAGTTTTATTTTTGGCAACGGGAATTAAAAGGAAATTCAGTGTGCTTTATTTTTTATCAAAAAAGAAGAACTGTGCAGACGACTTAGATGAAAATTATTTCTTTTACAGAACATTTTATAGTTTATTTAAAACCTGATATTAATAATGAATATAAAACCTGAGACCCTTTATTTTTACACAAAAGAAATATCAACATAAGTTTTTTTTCTAATAAAAGCAATTACTTTTATTAATTTTGTGCGTTTTTTATTTTTCCTTTTTCTTTTAGCGATTAAAGACAACTTTGTGAAAAGATAAGCTGCTCTTCTAAAAAAATTCGACTACTTTATTTGTTCGTTTTTTTTTCTTTAATTTTATTTTTTAGTTTTATTTTTTATTATTTTTATTTTTTATGGTTCGCGTTTCTTTTTCATCAGATACGAGAGGCATGTTATGTTTTCAGAAATCAATTTTAAATGTTTAAAAGGTATGTTTGACACAATTTGCATTTTGAGCTAAATAAAAAAACCAAATGCTAGAAAGAGTCGATGTTTATATACGGGAAAGTAGGCTAGTTTAGTTCAGGACGGAACTTCTTGTTACCCTTTCAATTTAAACGTGTATGTTTTAAAAAGTGGTGAAATATTTGTATTAATTTTCTATTTAATTTTAATAAATCTTTTGACATTATTTAATTAGAACATTTGCAATTAACAACTTGCGTAAAACAACAGTTTATCGCGATTCCGTTAAACTGGGTATTGGTCAATGCTGCTTTATAATTCGAGTAAAGAAAAGACTAAATTTTACACCGAGGTTTATACAGTAATTTGTTTTATATATCTATGTTTTAATTTCATAAATTTGGATGTTTACAATCAGTACATTGTAAATCAAAATCAAACTTTACATTTTACTTTGCTTGTTAATTGTAAAAGTAATTAAGTTGGAACTCTAAATAAAATTTGAAAAACCTTTTTCAAATTTTAACTTTTTTATTTATTTTCATTTTTTTTTTTTTTTTTCAAAATTGATGTTCACTACCTTAAGAATTTTCAATTCCCTAATATCTGAAAAATGGAATTCTTTGAAAATATTCTAAAGTAGCAGTTATTTCTGCTCATAGCACAATTTGAAGGACAATTTGAAGGAAGTCCATGGACACGACAACCAACGAACCATTCTAAAGTATATTACTCAACTCTTCCTGCATTATTAATAATTTATTGAATTTTTTTAAAAAATAAGATTTCGAAAGAAATTTGTTTGGTACATTTAAAGTTCTCGAAATCGCAGAGAAAATTGTTTTCGGGTATCGCTCGCTTTACGTATTTTCTCTATTCTAATATTTCTTAAAACATCTACCTAAAAAAAATTTAAATGTTGGAGCAATTTAATTTTTTCAAAATCTCAAAATACTTCTATTTTAATGAGTTGACTATTTGCCTGCATTGTTTACTCTCATTTCATCGATGTATCGTTATCTCGTGAACGAAAGTGTTAGACGAAACCGTTACCCTCGATAAAAATTCTTCCATTCTAATCAACGAATTCATCAATCGCAAAACAATTGACGATATGAAAAAACGTATATTTTCTCAAAGATAAATTTTTGGTTATCTAAACTAAGAACACCTTCATTCTCCAATATCTCGTAAACGAACATTTTCGTCAAGGCATTCACCCTTTATCAAAATTCTTCGGCAATTCTTTATAATTTATTAATTGAAAAAATTGACGATTTTGAAAGAAAAATGTTGGGGCTCTTTAAATTTCCCAAAATTACAAACAATGTCTTGTTTTTTCTAAAAAATCAGTTTCTGTTCATCTACCTAAAGAACTCAATTCACCAACGTCTCGTTAACGAAAACGTTTTTATCAATTGCCCTTCATAAAAACAAATCTTCAGTGTTATTGATAAATTATCAATAAAAAAATATGATTGATTTCGAAAAGAAAGATATATGTGTTGTGGCTGTTCATATTTCTCAAATTCTCAAAAAGTACATTTTTAAAAAATCACGAGGTCTACATAAAGAATTCTTGATATCCGAATCACTCGTAAATTGGCATTTTAGACAATGCATTGCTTTATCGTTGTTCTTCCAGTTGTATTAATTATTTATCAATTGAAAAAAGTGACGATTTAGAAAGATAATATTGAGACTAATTAAATATATAAAAATCTCGAGTATAAAAATATAGTTTTATTTCGTAGCTTTTTCAAAATTTAGGGTGTTCTCGTTACTTAAACATTCTCAATTTACCAATATCTCGCGAAACAAAATTTCAGTATCCTTAGCAAGAGATCATTTTTGCTCTTACCGTCTCTCTTCTTCCTTCGCAAAGTCTTCCGCAGTCCACCGGCCATCCTCATGTTCTTCCAGTTGCATTAATAATTTATCAATTGAAAAAAGTGACGATTTAGAAAGATAATATTGAGGCTAAGTAAATTTATAAAAATCTCAAGTATAAAAATGTTGTTTTATTTCGTAGCTTTTTCAAAATTTAGGGTGTTCTCGTGACTTAAACATTCTCAATTTACCAATAACTAGCGAAACAAAATTTCAGTATCCTTAGAAAGAGATCATTTTTGCTCTTACCGTCTCTCTTCTTCCTTCGCAAAGTCTTCCGCAGTCCACCGGCCATCCTCAACATCCTGCGGGCGAATCCTTTACTCTTGAGCCGCGGTGTCCCTCTGCGATCTTCGGCGTCCGAGCCTTCAAGTATCAATCCAAGCACCATGATTACAGCGAGCGCGACTAATCCGGGGACCCACGGGTATAGCATCGTGGGGGCCCCCTCGAGTGGGCCCTCAAAGCGAGCACGTGGCCCTCATCACTGCGGCAGAGGGGATGGTGTTACATCCGATCTCTTGCCTCCCGATGTTTCTCCGGATCTTCGGCATCTTCCATTCTCCGCTTTCGGTTCGATCGATTCCCGAATTCAGCGCCACCTATGGATGAGCAGTGGATGGATAAATCAGGATGTCTTTATTTTATAGTTTTTTCAAAGAATGAGAAATTTTTAATGGCGTAAAAAAGTCGGAACTTGATTGCTTTGTTCTTAAAAATTGCTTCAAGTGCATTAAACGAAATCGAGCTATGAAGCAATTAAAACGCTCTGGAGCGAAACCAGAAAAGAATACAATGTTTCCTTTGTTGAGACTTCTTTTTTTGTATTTCAGAAAAAGAAACTTCACTAAAATAAAACTTTGGGGTGATTGGACGCATATGACTTTGATTTTCTGGCATTAAGACTTCTTTTTGTGCTTCCGAAAAAGAAACTTTTCAAAAATAAAACTTTGTAGTGATTGGACACTTTTTACTTTGATTTTTAGCATTAAATGTATGTGTACGTTAAAAATATCAAGACATTGTCCAGGAGGTGCTAACTTAAAGCAGAAAAATAAAACTTATAACTGCTTAAAAACTTCTCTTTTTTACTACACTGCATCATAAGATTTCTATCATTAATGATACTGAATTGATTTCACAAGATTTCTATCATTCATGATGATTGCCATAACTGACTCAACCTTGGCAATTATGGCAACATTCAGCGGCGACAGAAATATTTTTTTTTCTTTTTAATAAAATTAGAGCTACTTTAAAGCATAAAAAAAAACTTCTAATGCTTAAAAACTTCCCTTTTATGTTACTTCACTCACGGTATTCTGACCAGGGAATGAGCACCCGTTTTTCTTTTAACTTAAGGTTATAATTTTTTTAGATGATTTGACAACAGTAATTTCTTTCTAAACATTTTACACATAGGCGGATTTAGGCCGAAATATTTGGGGGTGCAACAATAACAGGGATCTGAGGAGGGGGGGGGTATTCCCGGAATAACAAGGCAGTGGCGAAATCAGAAAATAATTTTAGGGCGGGACACACTTTTAAGTCTAAAAAACGCGATGTAAACCATATTTAGTAAGATTAGGGGATGGGCAATTCTTAACATTTCAAACTGCAGAAAAAGTCTTAAACGAAAGTCGATATTAGAAGCAATGGGTGAATCTAGCTACTGGTTTGGAATGGGATTCACGCCCCAGAAAAAATTTGAAATAGTAGTTTTGAAAACGCAGTTTTACAGTTCTTGGTGATATTTTAGAGGCAAGAAAGGTACGTGTGGCTCCAAGGCTATTTTTAGAAATTTTAGTCTTATAAATGTGATTATAGTCCATATTTATAGTTTGGGTTATGAATGAGACTCATAGACTGTCTCCAATCGATTTTTTGAAAAGCAGATAGAAATACGTAACCCCCTCCCCTCCCCCACGCTACCTCTTTAACTTTTCATAATTGAAGTTCCAAAAATACTACGGAGGACAATTTTTGATGCTGTTACCGGACGGGGTGTTCTGGAGCTCTCCCCTGGAAAATTTTCGAAATTGAAGTCCTAAAAATGAAGTTCTTCTGCAATAATCCATGGTATTAAAAAAAAAGGATTCTCCCACTTAAATATTTCGAAATAGTAGTTTTCAAAACCAAAAATATTAACACTCTTTGATGATAATAGAGAAAGGGGGGTCAGAGGCACTTGTTCGAATATTTTCCAAATTAAAGTCTTAAACACATGAGTGTAAGACCATGTTTGGTAACGTTTGGGACACTGCAGTTTTTCAAAACTGAAGCTCCAAAAACGCAATTTTAAACGATTTCCGATGTATTTAGGTGATTAGAAGATCTTCCTTGGAAATATTGCGAAAGTGAAGCCCAAGAAACGAAATTTGAGATATTCTGTAATAACTTTAACTGGAGAAAAGGCTTTGGAGAAGAAACATTTTGAGGACTAATAGAAAAAATGAAAACGAAATAGAAAAAAAAAGGAGGGGAAGATATGAAAGAAAGAGGATTGTGTGAGAAGGCACACAATTCGCCGCCAATAATCTGAAGCTGTTGAAAAATTTATATGTCAATATTTCTTTTTGAAAGAGAAATTAAGATTTTTTCCCAACATTCTTTTTTTTTTTCGTAAAATAACTGCGTTTTCCCAAAATGAGATCTTTTCTTCTCTTCAATAATAAAGAATATTTTTTTTTAAAACATCTACTCAGCATTTTGTGGGGAGGGTCACCAGTCTTGTGCTCTTCCCCCCTGGATGCACAACTGCAGCAAAATGTCCGGAAGTCCTCCTTCAAAAATTTTTTGATTATTTACCCTAAAATTGTTGGTTTTCGGTTGATTTCGGTGTAGATTTTATTGATCAAGTTTCTTGCAATAGCCATGGTTTTTTTTTTTTTTTTGACTTGATTAGCCATTGTTGTTTTAAAATAGAAGAATTTGTATTGATATACGAATAAATATCCAATTACAGAACATGCAATTATTCTATACAATAACACAGCACTGAACAATAAATTGTTTGAGAAGTTTCTTTATTTGCATGAAATTATTTATTAGGGGTTTTTTTCCAAATGGATAAAATTACTTTAATTCTTAATATGAGCACAGTTATGTTTTTCTTGCACTAGCGACGTGTGGTGATACACTGGATTCAGGTAAATTTACTAGTATAGCAGCTATGAATTTTTTCCACCAACTGCGTTTCTGAGTGAAATATACTAAACTAATTTTTTCTCAAAACCCAACCAAAAATTTTGGGGGTGCGGCGCACCCCCTGGCACCCCCGTAAATCCGCCTATGCATTTACAGAAAAGGAATGACTAGAAAACGCTGCATTTGTTCACTAGTTAGGGTGTTTATTCATTAAGTTTAGTCACTTTTTTTCTTTTCAACTCAAACAAAAAGAATCTAAATGCAGAACCATAAAAGTTTTCCCAATTTTTAAAACATAATTACATACATCATTCAAAGTGCTTTTACTATCATTTGCCCAATGCTTCAATTTTTAACAATGCTAAGCATTTTGAAAAATCAAGCTGTGCTTAAGTGTTTATTCACTGGTTGGTCTACCCTATATACAGGTAGTTATCAACATAATGGAAACACTCTGTGACAAGTTTGTTTGGAATCTCTACTCTGCCGTAAATGTTCTGTTAAAAAAGTGCCTTTTGACTGCAATCACTCACACTGATGGTGATTGAATTCTGTGGTGACTGCTGCTGTTGTTTGATTTTTAAACATTACAATCCGTTTCAATACACGTCGGTTTCTTTCACTAAGCTTCTCTTTCCTTCCACTATTTTGCTTTGCCGAACTTGTCTTACCGCGTTGTGCGTATGCTGTCATGACTTTCACTTTAGATATTGTATAGTGCAACTCTGGTTAGTTGCGCTGTGACCTTGACTATGTTTAACTGTTTCAGGGGAGTTTAATGAAAAATAGAAGTGTTATTGGCTCGGATTTTAGTTGTAATATTTTGGAAAAACTACAAAGAAAGTTTCTTATCTCAACTTAGCGCCAATTACCCCTCCCTTTACCGAAACAGAGGTAAACATAGTCAGAGTAGGAGCTCAACTTCTCAGAGCCTCACAATACCTCTAGAAACGACAAAAAGTTGAGATGTTTTAGTTACACTTGCTCCAGTTAGACGCGCTCCAACAACTTGGCCTCTTTTAAAGTTCTAGAGGTCCGACAGTTCACAAACTTGAAAAAGACCCAAGACTTCCAGAATTTCAATTAAGTCACCATATACAACCAGAATATGTGCATTGTATGTTTGGTGAGACTCAGTCTCACCAAACTCAAACCACCAAGCCGAAACGTTTGGAATTTCTATCCCGATTAGACCACGGTCAATAAGCCCGGAAATGTTATCTCCTCATATTGACGCTGGCCGTGAAAGCCTTAAACAATATGTACATTGCTATTTATATGTTTTTTGAAAAAACTCCTAGGTGTGTTCTTCATTACTTACTACTTACGAAACACATTCAAAAATGTCACTTTTCACAGGTGTTTCCATTATTTTGATAACTACCTGTAGCTTTAATGTTCATGCAATGACAATTGAATGAATTTCTTTTGATAAATCTAAACTCATTTGGTGTCATTTTGAAATGGTGCAGAACACATATGATTAAGATAGCCGTATCACATAGATCATGGACATAACATAAGAGGTTTAGATTTTTTAAAGAATAAGAAATTTTTATCAGCTTAAAAAAGACAGGACTTGATTGCGTTCTTCTAGAAAATTGCTTCAAGTACATAATGATATCGAGCTATAAAGCAATTAGTATGCTTTGGAGCGAAATCGTAAAAGAAAGTTTCCTTTAATAAGAGTTTGTACTTCAGGAAAGGACCCTTTTTTTGAAAAACACTTTGGGACTATTGGATGTATGACTTTGAAAATCAGGTATTAAAAAGTACCTGTATTAAAATTAAAAAAATAATTTTAAAAAAAAAAACAGAATTCTAGGTCAATTTGAGCCACAATTTCTCAATTTTAACCTTTACTACTCAATTTTATTTTTAGTTTTATGGTATTTATTGTAAAAGCGAAGGAAAATTCCTTAAGTATTGTGTAGTTATATAATAAAAATAAATCTTCTAACTGCTTAAAATTTTTCCTTTTGTACTTCACTACAATCCAAGTTTTCTATCATTTATGATGTTTAATTAATTTCATAAGGTTTCTATTATTCATCTGCTACCATAATGAACTCAAACTTGCCAGTTATAGCAGCATTGAGTCACGTCAGAAATGGAATGCAAAGTAAGTTATTTTAATAAAAGTAGTGCTACCTTGAAGCTTAAAAATAAAACTTCACTTTTGTATTATTACTAGTATAGGGCCTCAAATCCGAAATACTGGGGACTAAAACTTTTCCGGATTTCCGAATTTTCCGGATCTTAGATTCTGACGCAAAAAACAGGGAAAACTCTCCTACCATGCGATATTTGTCACGTTTTTCCTGGTTTTTCTAATGTTCCGCTATATTCTTTATATTTTTTTATGAATCTGAATTAAAGTGCACTTCTTCATGCTAAAACAAAAGTCGGAAATAATTTGCTGCGGCTTTGGTCCACGAATTCGCTTTTTGTTATTATGCAATGTGCCGATCCATACAATAAATAAAATATACTTTTACTAAAAGCATTTTAGCACTTTTGTTCAACAGGCTTTGTATTGTATATTTATGAGAAGAAAAAAAAGAGCTATCGCTTATCGAAAATGAATGTTAAAAGACATCTCGATGCAATCAAAACGCCTATTGATGCACAACACGTGGCATTAAAAAAAACGTTTAAAAAAAACGGAAAAGCTGAACTGAATGAACTATTGTGTTTTCAGCAATTAATTGCCGATTTTAAACCTTTAAAAGTAAAAAAAAAGTTTTAATTATTTTTTAAAAAATTATTTACAGGAAAAAGATTTGGATTTCGGGTTTCCGAAATTGGGGTCCTGTAGAGTACTTCACTTCATCACCAGATTTCTATCATTCTTGATATTGCACGTTGGAGATGTAATTTCAATAACTACAAAAATAGCTTATAATAGACCACGGAACGAAACCTGTATCATGTCAAGTCGTTTACTATATCTTGTAGATGATACATGAATTTTAGTATTTACCATGGTATGAGTGTACTTAAAAAGAAAATGTAATGTTCACATCTAAAAACTTGCACTTTTTTTTTTTTTTGCAAACGGAGAACGAGCAATGAAAAAGATTATTTCACTAATAACACATTCCGTCAAAAAATGCTGATTACCTTAATTAATAAAAATAATACCAAATTTAAAATTTGGGTTATTTAAAGTTTTGTATTTCTTCCTGCTATTCTAATAAAAATAGTTCATCTAGTAATTGGATCCAATAATTTTAATTAGTATAAGTGTGTTTTATATCTTGCTCACTTTTGATCAATGGTGCTGTTTTTTTAACAGTATAGCTGCACCTATGAAGCAATAATGTTCTCGCATTATTAAAAAACTTTATTTACTTTAATTTTTATCATTATTTTTCAAATGCCGGATCAATTGACCATTAGATCATTAGATAACGGGCACTCCAAAATCTCTTGACAACACTTTAGACAAACCTAAGGGGTCTAAGGACCCTTAACCTTCAAAATCTTGGATTTTCTGGAAAAAATATATGTTATGCCTAATTTAATTCTGAACAATTTGATACCCTATTTATTACCATACGCAAAAAACTTTTCAAGTTATTGAAAAAATGCGTATACTTTCCCCATAGAGATTTATGTTAACAGCAGCTGTTTAAGCCTCTTTTTCTCAGGTTGCGTTTTCTCAGGTTTCTCGTTTTGCGCGCATGATATCTCAAGAAGTTTCTTATATATTACGGTAAAACTTTTTGTGCATGCTTTTCTGCTTTATTTTTACGATCTGAACCAAAATTTATTTGCTTTTTAAAAATTATTTAATTTTTTTTTTGAAATTTTATAAGTTAAGATCAAAATTTTCCAAAAATTTGGGGGAAAATGTTTTTTTTTTTTTAAATATTAACTTTTATTTTTAGTTAAAATTTAGGTTCAGATCGTTAAGATGTATCAGACAAACATGCATGAAAAGTTTTACGGAAATAGATAAGAAACTTTTTAAGATATCATGCGCGCAAAACGAGAAACCGGCACTTGAGAAAAAGAGGCTTAAACAACTGCTGTAAGCATTAATCTCTATGGGGGAAAGTTTACGCATTTTCACGATAACTTGAAAAGTTGTTTGAGTATGGTAATAAATAAGGTATCAAATTGTTCAGAATTAAATTATGCATAACATATATTTTTTTCCAGGAAATTGAAAATTTTGAAGGTTAAGGGTCCTTAGACCCCTTAAGACACACTCAAGACAACACTTAAGACACTCTCTTGACAAGCACTTAAAATTAGTTGTGCAGAGCAATCCTCCAGAGGAGCATTGCTATGACATTGTCCAGAATAACATAAAGTACAGGTTGGAGAATCCACCGGGTGAAAACGGTATAAATAGGCAGTTAGAAAATCGTGTCTCATTAAAAGTATAAAAACATTCACAGCAGCAGCTAAAGGAGAACAAGTGATACAGTGAGAAGTTCCGTACAGTTTTCTCCGGGGCTTACCATCAGAAGTACTGGGTTTACCCTATCGCAGCATTATTTCTTAATATCAAATAATCAGCCAAATTAATTAAGGGATGTAAGGACCTTTAACCTTCAAAATTTTCGACTTTCTGGAAAAAAAATATATGTCATGCATAATTTAATTCTGAACAATTTGATAACTTATTTATTACCATACGCCAAAAACTTGCCAAGTTATCGTAAAAATGCGCAAACTTTCCTCACAGAGATTTATGTTAATAGCAGCTGTTTAAGCCTCTTTTTCTCAGGGGCCGGTTTCTTTGATTTTCTCGTTTTGCGTGCATGATATTTCAGAAAGTTTTTTATATATTTCCGTAAAACTTTTCATACATGTTTGTCTGGTATATAGTTATGATCTGAACCTAAATTTTAACTAAAAATGAAAGTTAATATTTAAAAAAATATATTTTTGCCCAAAATTTTGTAAATTTTTGATATTGACTTATAAAATTTCAAAAAAATAACTAATTTTTAAAAAAGTAAACCAATTTAGGTTGGGGGTTGGGAAAGTTTACGCATTTTTACGATAACTTGAAAAGTTTTTGGCGTATGGTAATAAATAAGGTACCAAATTGTTCAGAATTAAAATATGCATAACATATATTTTTTTCCGGAAAGCTGAAAATTTTGAAGGTTAAAGGTCCTTAGACCCCTTAAATATCGTTGAAAGCTTCATTAAAAGGTAAAATGACCACGACAGAAGCATATCATGCCATTAAAAAGATTACAATCCCATTAAGAGAAAAAAGTAAATAAGCATAAAGAGTAAGATGGCGGCGATGTTAACTCAATTTTGTCGTTTTTGCCAAGATTGAAAGTAAGAAAATAGCCAAGCACCAATGCCCCCTTCTCCTACCAACCACTTAGATTTTCTTTTCATTGCTATTAAAGTACGTTTTTCTTTCTTTTTCGACATTAAATCAGAGCAAACTGGTGATTATCAAAACCTTACCTTGTTTACATTCCATTTTTAAGTGTGAAATCTCAGACAACCAAGCCAATTCTACTTTCTTATAACTAGACGGATGTTTGGCTATTTTTTTACTAATTTGTTTGACTAATAATTCAAACAAATATTGACCAAAATTTTCCTTTTCAGCAAACAAAACTAGATAAAAATTAGTTTTTAACACATTATTAAATATTTTTTCTTCAAGTTCTGATTTTTTTTAAATACAATTAAAATGCACATGCGCTTTTTTAAACACCGCAATAAACTTTTTCAATTGAAAAAAAATCTATTTTTTTTTTCAAAAAAAAATAATAATAAATAACTGCATAACGAAATTAAATAACTTTTTCGAAACGAAATCTGTTTGATGGAATTGCAAAACATTTAGTGGAAAAAAAATAATAATAAATTATGAATCGCAGATGGCGCTTGCTCAAATCGATTTCTTAGTTTTCTGAAATTAAAGTAAATGAAAAATATCGAAGCATTAAAAGCTAGCAAATCGACTCGGCTATTTAAAAAAAAATACTTAAATAAAAGCAAAATGAAATTTCAGTAAAATCTTTGATTCATTTTTCAGATTTATCGGAACGAAAGAAGTAACAGAATTTGCAGAAGTTTAAAATGTTTGTAGAATAAGGAGGTTGAAGCAAATAGAAGATGAAAGGCGAAAAATGGCAGAAGCCAGATGGAGGTAATGTTCATAACTTTCTTGATAAGTTTCATTTTTATTTTTCCCCGAGCCTTTTATCTCGAGAAAGATTTTATGAGATGGATCGATTTTTTAAATAAAAAGAATTAGATATTATACATTAATATTGCTTTTTGAAATGCAGTTTAACTTTGATTTAACAAACGCTAAGGAAGTAGAAAATATTTTTCAAATTTAAAACAATTTGTATTATAATGATGATGATTATAAAAATGATAATAATAGCAATAATAATTGTAGTAATAAAATGATAATTATCTAGTTTTCTCTAAAATGTTGTAAGTTACATAACATGCAATACTAAGTTGTACTTATTGTCTAGCAACTACTTTTATTGTGGTATATCAGAAATGAAAAATATTCTCTTTTTCCTTCAGTGAGTGGGACATTTTTTATTCAAATACTAGAGGCTCCGCCTCCTGCTCGCTTCGTTCTTCCACACCCGTTCGTCTCCTGTGGTGGTTTAGTGTCGCCAGCGACGGGTGACAATTGATGATTTTAAGGCTTTAGTGTGTCAGGACATCCTCGGTGCTGGGTGTCCGGCCCCTTAAAGTTTAGAGGGGTAAAAGAGGGCAGAATGGATTCTTCTGGATGTCCTGTAACAGTATTGACCAGTACAGTACAAGTATTCACACGGTACATTGCCGTTCTGGAGGATATAGGGTTACAGACACTCAGACAGACCCCCACTGGTTGTAATAGTTATAGACTATCGTTGGAAATAGTTAGCTTAGCATTTCCCAAACTAGAGCGCTTTTCTCGACTGAATGGTATGGCGAGAGATTCCGATGATACATTTACTGCGGATTCATATTCACTGCAACTGTCAACGAAGGTCAAAAATAACCTTGTGGAAAACAAATTATGGATTAGCGGAATTTAGTCAGATGATACTACCAATTAAACAGAGTATTTTTTAAAAAAACTCTTGCCTTTTCCCCATGTGTTTCTCCTCAAGTCCCCCTCAATTATAAAATTATAAGCTTTTAAATAAACACTTACAGCTTCGCTAAATTTAAGCAACTGTAAAAGTTTGAGATTTAAATAATTATAAGTGATTTCGGTTTTCTTGCAAATAGACGGTTATTTGCTTTAAAAAGCATCAGGCTAGGCTTTTAAATGTTACTTTTTGACTTTTTGAACTTGATTCCAGCATGTGTTCCATCTTTAATCATGCTGCACAAGGAGAAATATCTTATAAGTAAATATCGACCAATTCTTCAAAGCAACAAACCGTTTAGGGGAATTAAAAGAAATGTTTGTATTTTTAGATTTTATGGCTTCTGTTATGACTAAATAAAAATTGAAAATTAGAAATGTTGCCTTTTTTTTTTTATCTTAGGATTAATATTTTGCAAACCATTAAATATTCCTTTAAAAACTGCAATACACTGCTGTGTAGTGTATGAGAGTGTATTATACGTATCTGTATACTATGTAGTGTATTATACAATATATATATATATATATATATATATATATATATATATATATATATATATATATATATATATATATATATATATATATATATATATATATATAGCATTATGCATTTTTATTCAAAGAGCACCTCTCAACTTTTTACAAAAAATTATATCTCAAAACAGATAAAACATTTTGCTCACTTGATACGATTAAAGATGAGTTACGAGCGAGAAAAAAAAACATTCTATATTTAAATATAAATATTTTTGAAAAAAAAAAAAAGAAAATCTCAAGAAATTTATCTTATTCCATAATAATCGATTTGCCTGGAAGACATCGTGTTCATTAATCTTGATTTTAAGGGTTAGTCGTAAGGTACCAACTTGTTATCGAAGTGATTTATCAAAGATAACTGCTCCTTCTCGGTTTACAGATGTTCGCGAAAGTCGGAATCATTAATCCGATGCGAGGAAAACTGGATTAAAGAACCAAGTAAAAGTATAAGAACTGGACCGAAGAAATCATTCGTTATGTGTGCCGATAAAAGATTTTTTTTAAGGGGAATGGAAGACTTGTACTGACCTAGACAGTTAGATACATACACATCAAAAACGCAAAAAGAAAGGGGTTGTTTCCTTCAGTCAAAAGTAGGGGCCACAATAAACACATATTTTTCATTTTTTGTATATTGGTGAGTTCTAAAGCACAGAAACATACTTGATTAGATTAAAGGTATCAAATTATAGTTTATTGCACCAAATTTAGCTCATTTAATGTTCGAAAAAAAGTTATGGGGCTTTATAAAATCGATGAAAAGTGTCTCATTGTGGTCCAGTGATGGGCCACTATGAGACATTAAGCAGGGCCACAATGGGACAGCTGAATAATCACTGTATTTTACTTAAAGTTTGCAAAATAAGTACCTTTAGCTAGCTTATTAAAGAAACTTAATTCGGTATAGAGTTATTAAAAAATTACAAAACCACGTGATACAGATTGATTTTTTCCACAATTCCAACGAAAACATTTTATTTCATAAATTTGATGGTTTCAAGGTCCTGTGTCCCCTTAAAACATAATTTAAATGTTTAAAACTGTTTTTTTCTTACATACGAAACAATTTTAATTACAGTAAGCAAAAAAAATCATTAGGATTTAAAAAACATAGAAAAAAAAATAAAACAAGCATTGCATATAAAATAATAAATAATAATATACAATAAATAGCATATATTTAAAAGCATAGAAAAAGAATAAAACAATAAATGCCAAATATTAATTGATAATTAACTTATATAATTATTTTATACAAAAATTAATTATAATGATAAAATGCTTTGAAATACATACCATGTTTGGCAACCTTATCAACAACTAATCGGTTTCTAGTTTTGTTTTGTATAAAGCTGTGTTGCAAAATAAAAATTCACTCGTAATAATTAGTTAAAATATAAATATTTTTAAACCAAGCTTTTTTTTTATTGTTAAATTTCTTTTTTGTAAATTAAAACAAGAAGTAGATAAGTATTCTACACTTGCTTACTGCTGCTTGGGTAACAATGAGACGTTTCATTGTGGCCCAAAATCGTCTCATAGTGGCCCAAACAACGAAACAAAGATTTTTGCTTCATATCATTAAAATAAACCATGAGTGAAAAATAATATAGCTGAGTAATAGAAGATTAAAGTGTCAGTAACAACATAAACTACAACACTTATCTTAACTGTTGAAGTTCTTCAAGATCAGGATAGATGCATGAAATTATCCGAATAACTTTCAGTGTGTCCAAACAGTAAATAATTTTTTACCACAAAACAAATGCATAGAACAGCATGAAACTAGAAATAATGGGAAGCATTTTGTTTATGTTTACTCCTCCTAGGTGGTCGTAGCTGTCAGAATTGTATTTATTTTTGAATTTACAATGTCTCATTGTGGCCCATGTCTCATTGTGGCCCACTCTCCCCTACTACTTTTAGTCACTGAAATTAATAGAATAAGCAAAAAAATAATAATAACGTGGCGCGAGAAAACTTTCATTTTCCCAAAGCTTGATTTTTAATTAATTTTTTTAATTATCCGATTTTAAAAATAAGGCTTGGTCTTTATGACGTCACAAATGATGTGCTGCTGCGCATTTGTCTACCGCGTTTTCACGTTATGATAATCAAGAACCGAATTAAATATTGCGCTCTGCGCTTTCTATCAATCGTATCTTTGCGAACACATGTGAGTAAAGAAGGGAATGAAATATTGTGCTCTGTGTATGGCAACAATGAATGGCATTTCATCATTTGTGCTGTCATCGGCAGAAGAGTAAACAATGAAAGCGCACCGATTAAAATACTTCTTTTTAATATTAAAATTTTTTCAAGTTATTTAAAAAATGGTGAGATCTTATGATTTTAAACATGCTCTTTCAGAAAAAAAATACATTAAAATTTCGGAAACGGCCCGTTGGGGAGGAAAAATGAGACAGGTTACGCGAGCAAAGCAAAGTTAAAATTCAGTAGAAAATGCATGATAGCAAAATCTTACTTTGAAAAAATCATTGAGTAAGAAGTAAAAACAAAAATGTAAAAACATCAATGACGTTATAACATTTTTTCTGGAATTGTCACTTGAAAACAGAATTGTAAATGTAAAATGATATACCAACAAAATTTAAATGTAAAAAATTGGTTACAGTAGCGAAACTACTGTAATCATTACATTTTTTCATAATTTGTAGAGTATTAAAAAAGGAGGATTGCAGTGAGTAGTGCGATACAAAAATAAAATAAAATTGACCGTAGTAATTTCTGGCAACCACTTTAGTTTAGTAAACAAAGGAGATTCAAACGAATCTGATTGTCACGAACTGTACGCAAGTGCGTCAGCGGATGCAATGACAAATAATAAGGCTCGTACAAAATACTAGCTGACCTGACCAATCACATTTGGGCAAATTTGTTTAACACCATCTTTTTTTTTAGGCATTATCCATTGAAACAGAAGAATTTTTGTAATTCGTCAATATTCGCTTTGAATAAAGAAGCGTAGAAAGAAAGGAATATTATTAGTAAGCGATGACTGTGCCAATATAATAGCACGCTCCTGTTTTCTGGTATCAAAACCGTTTTATGGAGTTGGCTGAGGATGTTGTATGTGTATTCCTGTTCATGTTGTTGACTTTTTGTTATGGCTTTAATTAGTGGCGGTGATTCGAGGGAGACCATCCCCCTCCCCCATTTTATAGTTCATTAATTTATTTTATTTTCCAATTCAGAAACCAAATCTAAAAATTGTAAAAATTAGCAGAAATGTCAAATATTTCAGAACATAATTATTTGTTTCACTTTGTATATCTGTTTACGAAACGTTATTTACCACAAGCAGTAACTTTTAGTTTATGTATTCAATGTTTAGATACAGGGTGCCCTGAAAAAGATAGACTGTTTTCAAAAATGTATAGCAGGAAAATGGTTAATGATAATAAAAAAAAATTATGCAGAAAATTCATGTGGTGTACCGTAAGTTTCGTCCCCCAGAGTTCATAATTTTAGTTCAAAATTCTTTCAATAGATGCCATTGTAGATAGTAAGACTCTAAGTCAAAAAATAATTATTGGAATTCACAGATTTTTCCTTCGATTGCGACATGAAGTTGCAGCCGGCGGCAGGCATTTTGAAAATATTGTTGAGTAAATTTGTTTGTTAAAAACATTTTTCAAAAAACTATGATGTAATTTTCTGTCTTTCTTTGATTTTCGGGCTTACAATCTGCAGCGCCATCTATTGGGAAAATTCTTGAACTAAATTTTAGAACATTGGTGTACGAAACTTACAGCCCATCACATGAATTTTCTGCAGAAATTATTTTTCTTATTACTAACCATTTTATTGTTATAATTTTTTTGAAAACAGTCAGTCTTTTTCAGGACACCTTGTATTAGTGTATCAATTGTTTTACTTAAACAAGCCATCCAGGCGTTTGTGACATCTCAAAATACTTTGGGGGTAAATAATGTATCAAAATCATCCATACGTAATTAATGAATGGCCCCTAAGGTGGTATCTCCTCGTTTATCTGACGGGCTGGACTAAATCCATAAAACCACTTTGGGTTCCCCTACTAGCAAAACTTGTTACAAAAACATGAAAATGAAATTATGCGGTGTAACATACAGTGGCGGATCACCGCATAGGCGCATGAGGCGATAGCTGGGGCCTCCAGCAAAGCAGGGGGCCTCCGGGCCGCGAAGTGTTACATACTCAAAACCAAAATATTTTGCTTTAGGATTTGCCATGGAAAGTCATAATTTTGAGTGCAAAATGATCAAAACTCATGGAAATTGACAGTAATGGATTTTAAGCGCTGACTGATTGCTCCCCATAGGGCCGCGTCTAAGGGGGCCCCAGGCTTCAGGTGCCTTTGTTTGGATCTTTCCAGGGGAAAAAATTGTTCGTTTAGAGGAATTGCAATGGGTAACGTCATAATTTTGAGTGGAAAATGCTCGAAACTCATGGAATCGACAATTAGTCATGGATTTTAGGCGCGGGTTTGCTGCTCCAAATGGGGCCCCCAGCGTCTAAAGGAGCCCCAGGCTTGGAGTGCGTTTGTTTGGATTTTTCCAGGAGAAAAAATTGTTTATTTTGAGGATTTGCCAAGGAAAGTAATCATTTTGAGTGGAAAATACTCAAAACTAATGGAAATTGACAGTTAGTGATGGATTTTTGGCGCGAGCTGATTGCTCCCAATAGGGCCCCCTAATGGGATTGCTCCCAATAAAGCCACATCTAAGAGGGCCCCAGGCTTCAGGTGCCTTTGTTTGGATTTTTCCAGGAGAAAAAATTGTTCGTTTAGAGGATTTGCAATGGAAAGTCATAATTTTGAGTGGAAAATGCTCGAAACTCATGGAATCGACAATTAGTCATGGGTTTTAGGCGCGAGTTTGCTGCTCCCAATGGGGCTCCCAGCGTCTAAAGGAGCCCCAGGCTTGGAGTGCGTTTGTTTGGATTTTTCCAGGATAAAAAAAAAATGCTTGTTTTGAGGATTTGCCATGGAAAGTAATCATTTTGAGTGGAAAATGCTCAAAACTAATGGAAATTGAGTTAGTGATGGATTTTTGGCGCGAGCTGATTGCTCCCAATAGGGCCCCCTAATGGGATTGCTCCAAATAGGGCCACATCTAAGAGGGCCCCAGGCTTCAGGTGCCTTTGTTTGGATTTTTCCAGGAGAAAAAATTGTTCGTTTAGAGGATTTGCAATGGAATGTCATAATTTTGAGTGGATAATACTCAAAACTCATGGAATCGACAGTTAGTCATGGATTTTAGGCGCGGGTTTGCTGCTCCCAATAGGGTACACCGCTTCTAAAGGGGCCCCAAGCTTCAAGTGCGTTTGTTTGAATTTTTCCAGGATAAAAACAAAATGCTTGTTTTGAGGATTTGCCATGGAAAGTAATAATTTTGAGTGAAAAATGCTCTAAACTCATCGAAATTGAGAGTTAGTCATGAATTTTAGGCGTGGACTGATTGCTCCCAATAGGGTACCCTAATAGGATTGATCGCAATAGGGCTTCGTCTAAGGGGACCCCAGGTTTCAGGTGCCTTTGTTTGAATTTTTTCAGGAGGAAAAATTATTCATTTAGAGGATTTGCATTGGGTAAAGTCATAATTTTTTGTAAAAAATGCTCAAAACTCATAGAATTGTCAATTAGTCATGAATTTCAAAATATATTTGTTTCTTTCCTCCGTACTGCTTCATCAAAACAAACAGCATATTTCGTGTTCCACCGTAGCCATCACTTTTTCTGAGATCGGAGAGTTCCCGCTTTTTTTTTCAAGGTCGTGTGTCCCCTAAAGAAAGTGGGGTGTTAGATAAGAAGTAACAAAAGGAAAGGCATTATATGGCTCAAGTTCCACGTCAAATGGAAGCCAAAACAGGGCGGTTGACCTTGGGAAAATGACCGCGAGCACCGTTCTTCTTCCCTGTACATTTCAATCCAATTCAGCAGTGCAGTGCTATCTTGTCTTGCAACAGTGGTCAGAATCTTGCTAGTTTAATGAAAGAAAAAAAGCCTTCTCCCCCCCCCCCCAAAAAAAAAAACAGCACTGGAATTTAGGTGAGCAATCAAACTTTTTTTTTCTCTAATGCCGGAACTTACTTTTTAGTCGTAAGTTTAAAAACGAAATTGTTTCAATAGAATCGGTAAAGTAGGGAAATGTGGGGCAAAGTGAAATGGTTATGATCACTTACTTCATTTCAGTATGAACAAATTGGAATTTTGTTCGAAAATTTTCGGCTCATAAAGTAGGAACAATATATTTTGTAATAAAACTTGCATTTAAACATTATTTTTAATTTTTAGCTATAACTTTGCACCTCCAAAAAAAGGTCGAAATATTTACTTTTTTTTCTATGGGGCAAAGTGAAAAATGAAATTTTTTCGAATTAAATATTTTGTATTTGATTATTAAAGATATCTTTGATCAAATGAATGAGTAAATAAAAGAACAAATGAATGAATAAATAAAAAGAAAAGGAAAAAATAAGCAAATAAAAAATAATTAGTTAATATATGAGAAAAATTAAATGAGTCAATAAAAAAAATAATTTTAATTCTGAAATTTTGAATTCAAGTTCTGTGTTTCGCAATAGCGAGTTGCGACAGGACCCTACTCATTGGAGTTATTGTTTACAGAAACGGCTCCTGTCCCCCCAAGCCTGCCCCTCCTCCTGAGAAGTTACGTGTGCTTAGTTGTGTGTGTAAACCTATGTGTATGCACGTAGGCGTATGTGTATGAGCGTGCGTGTGTGCAGGACATCAACGCCACCTACCAGAAGAAGCAGATTCCGGGGGACAATGCTCAGGACCAGCAGAGGACGGTGGTCGGTAGTGCTGCAGAGGAAATCGGGAGGAAAATAAAATCACAGTAACGTCAAGGACAGTCAAATGAGAACAATAAGCAATCGTGATTGCTCAATAGTGAATGAATAAGAAAATGAATGAATGAATAAATAAGGTAACTATTAAATAAAAGAATGTAAATGAAATGTTTAATAAATAAATACGCAAGTGATTTTATAAAGTATTGAAGAAGTAAACGAAATGGAGCTGTTTCACTTTGCCCCATCTACTTTGCCCCACATGCACTTGAATAACTCTACAAATTATTTAAAACAACAAATAAGAAGCTTAATATTAAACAAATACTTTGCCGAATATTAGTAGATCTCAATTAATATTTAAAACGTTAATTCCAAGAACTTTATCATCTAATAATAACAAAAATAATTTTTGACTTACAGCAAAATATTACAATATGAGTATCATTTTTTTTTTCTTTCTTTTTCTTTTTTTTTTTTTTCGCTCACAAAAGTAAATTTTTATAATTTGCTTTCAACTGTCGGGTCTCGCGTAGGGTGGTTAAGTAATTATATCATATTAAACCAAGATTTCTGTTCCTTGAATATAAGGCACGTGCGCAGACCAAGTTGATACCGAGTAATACTTAAGACTTATAAATTTTAAGGGTTATTTCCTTTTACCAGAAATGCTTAGAAATGCCCCCCCCCCGCCCCCAAAAAAAAAGCATCTATCAGTCACATTTGAATTTCGACGTCTTGAATTCAAATTATTTTTTAGAAATCAGGAACTGCAATAAGACCCTACTCGTTGGGTTTCTTGTTTTTACAAATAAAGTGGAATGATCAAGAAATTTGCACCCATCATATTATGACTGGTGGTTTTCTAGAATTGGTAACACGAGGTATTTCCACAAAAAAGAAATAGTGATTAGATTACGGTAATACAAATGAAGAATTTATAGCCGATATCCACCAGTAAGTATACGTATCATGAAGATTATTTACAGTGTATATTGTTATGTATTTTAATTTCTTATCAGTCTTAAATGACGGGATAAGTGGACAGAGTACCCGGTACCACACTAATTACTGCTATTCTTTGACCACTATTCTAGAGAAATTGATATAATTATTGTACATTACTGATTCTCGTGGGCATGTTCTACGTAATACATTGTTTTAAGCAGCTCCCCCCCAAGGCCGTAGCCAGAGGGGGGGAGGTCAGGGTGTCAGGCCCCTCTCGAAATTTTCAAAATCTTGCATGCTATAAAAACGCTGTCAAAAATGTTTCGCACTTCAACTCGAAAAAATTAAAAATCTCCCCCCCCCCCCAATATCACCGAAGATCGTCTAAACTTCCGTTTTAAAGGCTTCAATTCCAAAAAAATCTCCGTTGAAGCGCCCCCGAAAATGAGCGAAAAAGGGCCCACAAACCTCTTCTCCCACTATCGTTACCGAAGATGTTCTAAAACATGCGTTTTAAAGCTGACTTCAAATTTTTTTGCAGGAATATCTCTCTGCCCCCCCCCCATTAAAATCATTAAAGATTATCTTTAATTTAGTTTTCATGGCTTAAATTTCAAAAAATTTTCAGAGGAGAGCATCCGAAAACTCCTTTTTCCCCTAACAGCATTGAAAGTCAACCAAAATTACGTTTTCGGAGCTTCAATTGGGAAAGATGGCCAATCCACTTTACGTTACCGAAGATGATCTTTCAATCGTATTCTAAAGATTTCAGTTTCAAAAAAAAAAAAAAAAATCCCGGAGATTGACACCAAATTTCTCTCTTCCCTAACATTACCAAATATCGTTTAAAACTCCGTTTTTGCAAGTATAATTTCGGAAATTTTCGGGGGAGAGCCGCCGAACCCCCTTTCTCGTAGCATAATAGGTGATAATCGACAGTTTTAAAGGATACAATTTCAAAAAGGACCGGGGGAGCGCCTCTGAACCTCTATTTACATTATCAAAAGTTGTCTAACATGCATTTTTAAAACTACAAATAAAGAAAATTTGCGAGGTCGGGCCCTGGAATCTCTCTTCCCCATAACATCACCAAATGTCTTCTAAAACTGCGTTTTTAGAGCTATAATTGAAAAAAAATTAGTTGGCGAGCTCCCGAAAAGCCCTTTTATTAACATAATTTAGAGATGTAACAATACTGCGGTTTTACAATTATCTTCATACCTCTTCTGCTTCTAACATTACAAAAGATCGTCAAAAACGAATTTTCAAGACTACAAATCCTTAAACTTACTGGGGCAGAAGCCGCTGCATTAAAAACACTTATGATATAAAAGAAGAGACCTGCATTTTCATACACCTCCTATTATTTTTTATTTGACTTCGGAATCGCCCTGAAAGTCGGATCATGCCGCGACAGCAACTTCTGACACTTACCACTGATCCAAAAGAGGGTTTTATCCCTTTTTGACAAGATCAAAGACAGTCGAAAATTAGGTTTTTACGATCATAATTTTGGAAAATTTTCGACTCAGAGTCCCCAATCCCTGCTATCCTCCCAAAAGTCACTTAAAAGTCCATTTTCAGAATTTTGATTTCGAAAATTTGCGGGAGGACAGCAGCTACTTACCCACCTCTTATGCGGTTACCAAAGAGAACTTTAGAATGTGTTTTAAGAAGGGAAAACTCCTAAATTTTAATCTCCTTCCCATAAACTCTCCCAAAGAAGATTTGTAATGGTGTTTTTAAAGTTTTATTGTATATAACTTGAAATCCTCTCAAACCTCTTCTCTTCTCCACCAGCATCATCAATCGTAGACCTTATAATTTCAAAAACTTTCCGAGTTAAAGCAACCACCTCTCCCCCTAACATGTCCACATGCATCCCAAAATTGCGTTTTTTAAACTACAATAACAAAATTTCCCGGGGTCAGCCCCAAATGCGTTTTTAGGGTTCAAAAATTTCCAGGGGAGCCTTCACAAAACAAACCCTTGTCCTTGTGTTTTTACCAAATATAGCCTGAAATTGCGTTAAAGAAATGTCTTTTGAAATTGCGTCTAAAATGAGATATCAAACCCAATGTCAGTTTTTCAAAATATTAAAAATACTTCTGGATCTGCTCCTCTCTTATAAACAATAATTTAGGTGCTCCTGACCTTCAAAGCTCAGGAAAAGTGATTGGTGCTTCATATTACTATTTCATGTTCTAATTTGTGAGCCTTAAAGGTCTTCATGTCATTGGTATCTCTTTCACGATTGCGACATTTAAGACGCCACACATCATTTTTTGTACCAACAAAACTTGTACATTATTGAATTTTGATTAAGTGATATTATAATAATAATAAATTATTTGGAGAGTGGGAAAAAAAATTATAAAATAAAAAAAAGCCTTCAAAACGGCCGAGAAGATAACCAGCAGTAGCAGTGCATTTTTTAAAGTAGTATAAAATATTTAATATAGTTTGGAAATTCTTGAAATAATGACTGATAATCATCACTAAGGATCGCATTAAAATCTTATATTTGATGTCCTAAAGGTATAAATAAATTAAGATTCCAACTCCCGTTGAAAAAAAAATCAGGACTGTAATTGCTAAGGGGGCACCTAGGCATATCAAAATGACCGTTACGTAACGTTTCAGAAATTATTTATCAAATTTGTAGTCTCCAGTTACATTTCGTTCTCCAGCTGAGCTTTAATTTAGACTATGATGTGCGCAAAATTAGAAACGCTTGTATCTGTCTAATATTAACTGAGCAAATTGTAACAAACTTCATCTTCTACAGAAGAAAAGCTCTTTTCGACGACGTAAAATATTAAGGAGTGCGTATGTCAATTTTAAAATACCAATTTTTGATATTTATACATAATTACACTAGTGGCGCAATCAGAGGGGGAGGGGGGATCACGGCCTCCCCCTCATAATGCTTAGTTGAATTTTTTTTAACTATTCTTTATTATTGAAGCGAAGAAAAGAACAGGTCTTGGGAAAACACAGTGATTGTTAAAAGAAAAAAATAATAATAATGGGAAAAATCTAAATTTCTCTTTAAAAGAAATCTCTGAAATAAAAAAATTCAACAGTATGGCTTACTCTTCTTATTGCCACCCCATTCCTATTTCGTTCTTATCTCTCCCTCTTAAGTTTTAAAATTGATACTTCTCTAAAGTCCCCCCTTCACACAGACACACACACCGAAAGCATTATGGAGAGAAGAGCGAGACTCTGAAATACCATTTTTGAAGATCTTCAATTTCACAAAAGTTCCAGGGGTAAGCCCCCAAACAAGATCGAAAATTGCTTAAAACTGCGTTTTTGGAACTTTAATTTCAAAAAATTACTGGCCCTAATGTTGCAAAATATGGTCTTAACAATCGCGTTTTTAAGACTTGAATTTCGGAAAATATTCGAGCAATAGTCGCTGAACCACCTTCCTCTAATATCATAAAAAAAATAAGTTTTTAAAATTACACTTAGAAACAGTTTAAGTGGAATAGCCCCTGAATATAAATGCTTAAGTTTTTAGGACCATAATTTTGAAACAAATGTCCAGGGGGAGAGGCTCCAGAACCTCTTTTCTGTAAAATTGTTTATCCCGTAATGTTGTCTACAATTGCGTTTTTGAAACTTCAGTTTCTAAAATCGGGAAGGAGCTAGGAGTAATTGATTTCGAGCTATTAAAAAAACAAACAAACAAACAATCGATCGGAGGCAGTTCCCTGAGCTCCATTCTTTACCCTAACGTCAATAAATTGGCCTATAATCGCGTTTTTAAGGCATCTATTTCAACAGCTTTCCGCTGAGGCCCTTGCACCTTTTGCCCCCTAACATCAGCGAAGTCTAAAATTGCTTTTTAAAACTACAAGTTTCAAATTTTCCTTATCCGATCAGAGGTTATCCCCCCTCTCTTTTTGCCAACTACCCCCCCGCCCCCCGTTGGAAAAACTGGGTAATTCTGGGATTTTGCCAGAAGATGCCACAAATCGGGGTCGGATATACACCCCTGCATTAACTAAATTACAAAAAAATAGAGAAAAAAAATTTTTTCGCTGTAAAGTTTTTTTTTGTCGGAAATGTCGTTTTTCTCCTATTAAATAAGAATGTTAGCCCCCCCCCCCATTGCTGCTTGATTCAAAAATAAAAGAAAGTTATGATTTTCTGCATTGTTAATAGTAGTAAACTATCATTTTTGTCGTGTCAATTGGAGGGCCTCCGGATAAAGTTGCGCCTGGGGCCTCAAAATCGCATGATCCGCCACTGGTAACATAACTGAAAAATACGTATCAGTTCACAAATGAAAAAAGCTAATTTTTCGTCATTTTCTTTCATAAAGTGCAGCTTATTTTTCTATTCAATACTTAAACTTCAGATATTTTTGTTCACAATATACATTTCAAGTATATGGTAGATCTTAATTTTTATTAAAATTCAAAATACAGGAAAACAGATTTGATTTGAATTTTTCAGTCTTCATTCAGTTATGGAAAAAATAAATTCATCTTAACTTTAAAATGATACGTATTACAAGAATTTAATTTATACAATCGCGTTTAGCAGGTCAAATTTAATAGGAAACAGCTAATCAACTAAATGTTGTGAAACAAAAAGTTGGCAAATGACCGGAGAAACCTCGATGATTTTTTGATTTGTTGCCATCTTATATTTGTTAACAAATAAAATGTTTGTAAATAACTGTGTTTTCTTTTTGTTTTTTTTTTCCAAGCAATCAAGATTGCTAATTGATGTCACTTTGTCGTGGCTTATTGTTTCTCACTCCTTTGTCTTTACGATTATTACTTATTCGAAACTAGTTAAATCGTCTATCAAGGTATGACGGGTGGAAATTGCTTCTACATTTGAACGAAGCAATTGCTTGTTTGAGAGTATTTTTTGATAGTTGAAATTTTAACCCGAACTCCAGTGGATTAGCCCTAAACTCTATAAAGTTCATTGTTGACTACTTTTCCGCTTCTTCATTCTCTTAAAAGGACAGTCTTACCAGTAAAACAGTTAAGTTACAGCATCCAGTTTAGCCATGTCAAAATAAAGCATTTCCCTGCATGTCAAACTTTGCCAGAAAATCTTGTCAACTTACCATGCTATGTCGTGAGTTTCATTGTTGGTGACGTCTGAACGTTACTTGATCAGTAATATTCGCTATTTTATATATACATGAGGATAGCTGTGGCAGAAATTCGCGAAATTCAAAAAACGCACAAAGACTCTCCGTAATTCAAGCTTTCTTAAAATGACTAACACATGTTTAGAGACTTTTAAAATCAGGTCAAGAACACCCATAATTGAAAAATTCTTGAACTGACGAAACTATGAAGGGAATCACGCCCGGCAATTCAACTCGACACCTTTTAACATTTTCAGAACTAAAAGTTCGGAAAATGATCGTTAAAATGTCGTTAGAGCGAGATCGGTGGAATCTTTGTACTTATTGTAAAAAGAAATTCTATACAAGAAAGCTGCCGATTCTTCACGTGCCATTTATAGGTTTTCCTTATTTCCTAGTAGTCTTTTATAGTTAGGTAACGAGTTTTAAAAAACGTTTTTTTTTACTAATAAAAAACCCCACCAAAACTTCAAGTAGGGGAATGTGGGGCAAAGTGAAGTTTGGAAATATTTATTCTGCTTTCAGTTCCACCTATCTGGTAACATTTTAACTGTGTAGTAGCACATATGAGGCAGTAAGAAGCAAAGGGGTGCAAGTGGACGTTTTAAAAGTTTCGAGTAAATCGCGCTTAAAGTTCAAATCCTAGGTTCATTCAAAAAAATCTCTAAATCATGCTGTACAGCAGCACCTAATAGGGCTACTAGTATTACCTCTTGCCCCAAGACAGAAGAGAGGTCCACCCACCCTTTGTACTGATGGTTATCTCAAAATTTTGAATTTTGTCGCTTTAATCCCTTTCCGTCTTATAGTCCATTCCAGTCAGGAAATAAACGCCACCGAAAATAAAAGCATATGACAGTATAGGAAATTTTCAAAAATTGATTGTCATATTTTAATACTTTGTTACTTTGTTGTAAGTCAAAAATGACTTTTGAAATTATAAAATGATAAAGTACCTGTTCTTAATATTTTAAATACTAATGGAGACCTTCTAATTTTTATGCAGTATTTGTTTAGTTAACATTAAGTTAGTTTGTGTTTTAAATATTTTGCACAATTAGTCAAGCACATACTAAGCGGTGTCTCCCCAGTTTCACCAACGTTTCATCCCCCCCCCCTGTTTTTCAGATTTAATCATACCTTTTGATACATTAACCTTTTGATATATTGCGAGCAAAGTGAAAGTTTATTTCATTTACTCACTCAATGATTTATTAAATTACTTATCTATTCATTTATTAATTAATTCATTTACATTCCTTCATTTAGTAATTAACTTATTCATTCATTCATTTATTATCTTATTTATTCGCTCGTGTACTTACTCATAACCTCATTATCTTTTCATTTATTCATTCAAACTTTTAGTTACTGAATCATTCGATCAAAAATTTTTTTATAATTGAATAAAAAAATAGTTCATTAAAAAAACATTTTCCCCATAAAAAAAAGAAGAAAAAATTTAACTTTTTTTAAAAGCTCAAATTTACTGATTAAAAAAAAAAACGTTTCAATGCAAGTTTCATTATTAAATAAAACGTCCTTTTTTTTGTAATTTTCAAAAAAAATTCTGATTTGTTAATTGTGAAAAAGCTTTGCCATCTTAACTAATTTCGTTTTGCCCCACATTCCCCTTCTTTGCCTCTAACAGAAAAATAACGATTTCTGAAATACGATTCACTACTAGTTCAGAAAACTTGCAGGAGGTGCAGGTGACTTAACAACGAGTCCGAATTATAAAATGAGAGGATCAGTAATAGCTCCTTCATTCAGTAAAGAATTCAAAGGGAGTGCAAAAGTGCTTTTTTTTTTTGATACTAAACGTAAATAAAAGTTATTTTTAATGCATTCCTAATCATTCAGCCAAAAATTAAGAACAAAATTAAATAAACTTCTGCAATGTAATAAAACAGCGTGTTTCTTTGGCACTGTTGCAAAAAGTCTGAAGTTCAATCGACATTTAAAAAAAGTTCCGTATTGACCAGAAATACGTATTTACAACAATTTTGTTGTGTTTGTTCTTTAATAACGTTGATACTAAAGCTTGACCACGGAAAGAAGGTGGATGACCTTACTGGGAACTTACTGAAAAGTCATTTGTATTATTTGTAGTAGGTTGTTTGTTATTATTTGTAATAGAAAGGATCAGCAAGAATGCGTCTTTTACAGCTCGATATTTTCTGACCGATTACAAAAGATACAAATGATGTTTTGCCGCTTCAAAGTCATTTGTCATCCGTCTGTGGTCACTGGTCAAGCTTTACCTATTAAAGCAAACTCTTTCAAAATATTTAGTACCCAAAAGAAAAACTTTAATGCTTTTGTACTACTCTAAAATGCTTTATACTGCTGTGGGAAGCTGTGCATATACACACACACACACACCCACATGCCTGTACACACGCAAAAAAACACGTGATTGTGAAAAACATAATTTGAATTCAAGAAGTCAAAAATCAAATTATTATTATTATTATTATTTATTATTATTATTATTATTATTATTATTATTATTATTATTATTATTATTATTTATTTATTATTATTATTATTATTATTATTATTATTATTATTTTTATTTATTTATTTATTTTTTGCATTTTGTTTATTCTCATGCAAGGTACATTTTATTATCCAATTGTTTAGTGAAACATTTTCCGAGTGATTCTCTGCCGCATATTGCTTGTAGGTAACCGTATTTTAATGATTGGTACAAAAGTAAGATTCTTTGAAAATGCAGTTCATGGCAGAAAAATCAGACTCATATTGATTAGCTAAATGATTTTATACAGTGCATCAATATATCCACAAAAATAATATTTCTTCTCCTTTTCTCCATCTTCCCTTTAATGCCCTTCATTCATTGTGATAAAATTTTAAATGTATTTCAGACTTTTTCATTTGATTCATGAGAATTCCCGAGTACCGATTGTGAACATGTTTAGTATATAGAGAGGTAGTCATTGAAGGGGGGTTAGAAATAGCGTTCATAATCGAGAGAGGTCAGCCTATGTTAAGTCTATGGAATTTCTCCGGGACCATCAAAATGTGTTCAGAACATCGGGGTGTTCACATTAGGGAGTGTTCAGATACAGAGAGTCCACTGTAAATCAAAGTTTGCTGATTAATGTGTGCTTATTAATGGTTAGATTTTTTTTTCTAGGAAACAAAGCAAAATAATTACTTGTTTATTTTTTTGTGGTTTAATGCCAGATGAGCTGCTCTCCCTGTCTAATGGTCAGATGAGTCTGACTGCAATGGGAAGATTTCGAATCCCGGCTCAGGCATCGATGTACTTTCTCTCTTCTGGCCGTGTCCTTCCTTTGTGTGAATGTGTTGTTATACTGTGAACGGTTGCTTACCCTATAAGCAGGTCCTTGTGGCATATGGTGCACTGTGGAAGTAGAACTTCACACCAAATTATGGTACAGTTGGAGAAGTGAAGCAGTGCATCTCAAATTGCTAGTATAGCTTGCACACAACAACAACAACGCCAGATGAGGAAAGTTCTGTGCTGAGTTCAAAAAAGAAAATAGACCAAGTTGAATTTTACATTTTGTTGATTCTTTCATTTAAACTTCAATTTCACATTTTACTTTTGAAACAAGTACATTCAGTTTTTTATCAATACTGTTTTACTTTTATGGGTAGGGATGGAGCTCAAATAACTGCATCAGCGGAATACGTTTAAGGGTTTTTTCTTCTTAAGTTATTGCTAGCCCAGGTGTGCCAAGTAATTTGATTAGTTTGTAACAAAATTATTTTTAAAATATATCCTCTACACCTAGCTACACGTCAAAAAGTTCAAAGAAAAAAAAGTACTAAAAAAAAGTAATAACAATAATAACAGAGAACTACTCATCAAAATGTTGCACTACAATTAAAATAGTGCAATAACATTCGAAAACATAACTTACATCTTTCTCATTGCTTCAGCTTCATCCCAGTTAGTATTTAAAAAAAAGTAAGTAAAAATAAAAGCTTTAAAAAAAATCTTAGTTGAATAGGCAATAGTAACTTTCTTCTATACAATTTTTAATCAAGTGTAGACATTAAATTTCTCAACCATTTTCAGGTTTCTCCCCTAATAGGGGACTTTTGAAATTTTCCCTATCTGATTATTTTTCGTTTTTTCAATCTATTTATTTGTTGGTGCAGCCTAGAGACGACCACTAAAATTTTTATTTTGAACTTATAAATGAAATCTTCATTACTGTTTCAATCAATCTAATAGATCTAAAATTTACCACTTTAACGTCATTTAAGAACTAGCTGTGTTGTGCAGCTTTGCACGGTCTACCTCTAAAATAAAAGTTATGTCAAGTGAAGCATATTCAACAACTGAGATTAAATAATAGAAAAAAAAATCTTTAAAATTTCCCATCAAAATAATTGAGTAACTACACTGACAGTAAATCAAAAGTCCTGAATAAATTAAATGCAGTCCTAACTCAATAGAACTAAAATCCTTAAATATATTCTGTTAGCAGTGCAAAAAGAAAGAAAAAAAGATAAATGGCCAGAGAGTAATCAAAAGGAGAAAATTTTACTTCAAAGCAAAAGCAAGCATTTTTTAAATTCGCAGTCGAGGAAAAAAAATATCAACAGCTCTTTCTTTTCAATGTGTTAATTCACACTAAATTGAGCTTGTTGGCAAACGATAAATTGCCGATTTGATATTGTTGTTCCATTAGGCTTAATAATGCTCATAACTTTTTTGCCGGTGATTTTATAGCCTTGGGTTTATTCTTAAATCAAAGGATGTAAATCAACATTAGGGGTATTTATCGCGGCCTTTCAAACGGGACTTGAATTAAGAAAATTGGATAATTATTTTGGGCAGAGAGAGCCATTCAATGCCATTTTTGGGTCCAGAAATTAAAATTCGGACTGGTACTTTTTTGACGTTCGAAAAATCCCCATGTCCCTTTTCGGGTGCCCTAGTAACTCACTGCCAAATTTGGTCGAGATCCTACATAAATTGGATTTGTGTAGGGAAGATACATACATACGCACACACATACATACATACATACATATTCTTTGTTTTATTTAAATATAGATATTGTAAGCTGATCTGGATTTAAAAAAAAAAAATGCAACCTTATTCAAATGGGGAATACTGTCCTTATTTGTTATTAAATGTCTTAATGCTGTTTTTTCAATGATATTATTTTGAAATTTTCGTTTATTCTGAATGTGGTTTTTGGAACTATATTTGCTATCCAGATAGATATTTTTAATGCAACGGTTCAGGTTATTGGAAAACTTTTACCCTTAGTCTATCTGGGGTTAATAGAAACTGAATTCCTTCTTCAAATAGTTACGGTGAAGAACGTTTTTTGTTTTCCAAAGGAAAAGTTTTGGAATTGTCTTCATTACAATAGTATTTTCAGAGACTGTTTCCTTTAATCTAAAGAAAGTTTTTAAAAGAACCATTGGTTTTGTTTATAAATCAAAATCCTCAATTTAAAGATGGTTTTCAGGGATAGTTGTTCTCATGCTAATGAGGGTCTTTGTTTTCCGGCTAAACTACCGGTGGGTTAATAATAGGATTTCTGGGAGTTCCCCAATAACTGCTGTTCTCCTTTTCACTGACTCATAAATTCTGTCGATAATTTTTCCGAACTGTTGTCTTTATTTTAATGTTTGTTCAAATTTTGGCTATATTTCTCCTTATTTCTTCAGGAGAAAATTTTAGGCATGCATCACACAATCTCAATTCCATTCTTTGTCAAGAAACAGCTTAGGACATTTGAGGTAGCCTACAAAGTATGGAGCACATTTTGATATGGATTGGGATTTTTAAAGCAGAGCTGACATTATTTTAGAAGTATAGTCCTCATTCTTTTTAGGAGTAATGTCTTTATTGGAATGAGTTTTAGGGACTAATGTCTTTACTGTAATAGGGATTTTTAGGGACTGTTGCCATTATTTAAGTGAAACTAAATTTCTCCCCTTTTACTCAGACCTGATGGTTTAACATGGGCCACTTGACATTGCTTTTTTTTTTTTTTTTTTTTTTTTTTAAGTAGACCGTGCAATGCAGCTAATTGAATATAAATCTAAAATTTAAAAAATATTTTTACAAAGTGTTTCCTTTAATGAAAGAAACTCAACTTAACAAAAAATTAGGTACTAAACCATTTTTCACACATAAAGTATTAGGTAAAGTTTTGTATAAATTTTCATAGATTCGTTCATTAACAGTTCTTTTACAATAATGAAATATCAAAAACAGCTTTTGTAAAATAAATTGCAGACATTTTCAACATGAAATGTATAAGGTTACAAATATTGTAGCACAAACTACACAATAAACATTTGGATAGCAATTATGAGCAGATTTTATAATTTAGGTTTAAGAGGATATGTAAACAATCAATATAAAAATCCATGTATATCTCAATTTCATAAATAACAGTATACTGTTTTTTTTTTTTTTTGTGCATTGGTAGGTACATTAACAGCTTTATACAATATTGAAATATGAAAAGACAACATCATTTGTAAATAACATTTTACATGCTGTAATTTAAAACATGAAGTGCATAAAGACTACAAATATTTCAATCAATATTACTATCACTATTTCAATTACTATAATTACAATCATTATTAACACTAGCAGAATTTAACAATAACAGTTTTATCTGGTTAAGATGTTCTGCACTCAACAAACAGAAATGAAGGTGTTTGATTGTTATGTCTTTCTCTTGTTATATTTTAGCAATATTTTTTTTTAAAAATCAGTAACTATTTCCCAGAACAACTAAAATCTCACCAAATGTAAAGTGTTAACAAGCATTAAAATTTTGATATTAAAAAAAAAAAAAAAAACACACACACACACACAGTACTTATAAAATTTGTTGTCTTGGCAAGTAGTAAAAAGTTGAGATGATTCAATGGTTAAATGTTTATGAAAGAAATGTTTTAAATATATTGCTTGATTTCTTGAAGATAATGTTGCTTAAAATCTAACTTCTTGTCCAAAAAGCATGAGTTGTGTGAAAAGGCACTACAACATTCTTTAGATATGATAAATCAGAAACTGAAAGATTATACATCAAAATTAAAGCATATACAAAAAAAAAAAAAAAAAAAGAGTACAGTCATAAACAGAATTGACAAGAGGTAGGTTACACATTTAACCAGCTTGGCTTGTAGTTGTCTTGAATCTTTTTTTACTCTCTTTTCAATCGTCACATTAAAAGAATACAAAGAAAACACGTATCCTTTCACCCTGATGTTTACATTATTAATGATAAATACAGCAAAAGAGTAAATAAGAAATCATTGACTGACCAAGCTATTTTCTGCAATGGAAAGTAATGATGTTGACTGAAGTTGAGAGTTACGCAATGCTGATAAGTGATATCATACTTTAATTACTACATTAAAATTGTTCAAATAGCAATAAGAACTGCTGACATGAGCTTTAAAAATTCCTATTTCAATGCAAAAAAAAAAGCTTAATAGATCAAAACAAAATTTATAAAACTAATGGTAAAATCTAACAAAAGCAACCATACTTTGTTAGATTTAGTCAGATATCTATATTTTCATCAAAAAGCTCATGATTTCCAAAGACTCGTATCATTGCTTGACTTAATTGTTTTTAGAAGAAGTTTCAAACTGTGACTTGGAATTTTTCTAATGTCCTTGCACATTTTCTGATCAGCTACAGAAAGGTTTGTTTTCCTAGAACTTGAGGATGAAAAATTTCTCACATCCTTTCTTAATAATGTAACCTGTAAATAGTTTCTTGTTATGAATATACAATCCTATTACATTCAAATGAAGTAAATGGTCCCTCCATTTCTGAATGATAAGATTTGTGAATGGAATAAAAACAAAACATCCAGAAAGAAATAGAAGTTTGTCGAACTTTTCCGAAGCGGTATAAAACACCATGCGTCCTGTGAATGAGGGAGAGAGTTAGTTTGCTTTCTAACTGCGAAGTAGCTTTTTTAGCCATTCCGAAGCAATAAACTCTGCGAAAAATGATTTGGCTGCAAATAAGGAACAATTAAAAAGTGACATTACAGCAAATCAAGACCAATTCAAGAGTGGATTGAAGAATGATTTGACTGGACTAAAGAATGATATGACAAAACACCAAGATGAAATTAAGAATGACCTGACTTCAATGAAGACGCTTGTGGAGAATCAATTTACAGCCATGGAGAACCACGTTAACTCCATTGAAGGAAAATTTGACAAACCACTTTTTTTGACCACTTGGCTGAACTAAGAGGATTTAATGACCATGTGTGAAGAATCGTTATTGCGGTTTTGGCAAGAAGCACAATTTTCACTTATCTGTTTTAAGGTTTTGACTAAGGAATAAATAAATTCAAAAATATTCATACAGAAGAAATAAAACAATTATATGGCATAGAGAGGAACCAAAAATGTCATTCACCGCATTTCTAAGCAGTTCAGAGTTAAAGTGACCTTGGTACAGGGTCCATTATGAAAGTAATGAGCATAATGTTATTGTGACGCAACGATAGATGGCAGCACGGTAAAACTGGCTGGAAAATGTGGTGGGGGACATGCCCTTTCAATGCATTCGGTCGTCAGTTGAGTTCGAGCAGTGTGAGAAGAGATGCGTGCCTCCGCTTGAAGTGTGTTTTCAACTTTTGTAACATGACACGATGGAGCATTCGCTTAAACAACGAAACGCCGTAAAGTTTTGCGTGAGGCTTGGAAAAAATGCAACCGAAACATTCCAGATGTTGAAAGAAGCCTTCAAGGACGATTGCATTTCAAGTCACAAAGCCTTCATCATTACCAATTTCCTGGCCCGGAGCAACACCCTGGTGATCCCTCACCCCCTTACAGTCCCGACAGCTCCATGTGACTTCTTTTTGTTTCCGCGACTCAAGAGAAAGATGAAAGGAAAACATTGGGAAACCGTGGAAAACATCCAACACCATGTTACAACATTCCTGAGAGCCATTCCCTTCAAGGAGTTTCAGGGTGCCTTTCAGGCGTGGCTAACACGTCTTTGCAAGTGTATTGATGCAGGAGGAATGTATTTTGAAGAATATTGAACATTTGTACAAATTACGATCAATAAACAAATTTTGCCAGTAAATGCTCATTACTTTCATAATGGACCCTGTATAATAAATAGGTGGTGCTCTCTGAACTTTTAATTTCCAACTCTTGGGGTTATGCTTTTCAGTTTACTTTCTCATTTCAATAGCAAAACTCCATCGATCGTCGATAGTGTAATAACACAATATGATTTTAACATTCTAATAGCAGGAAGAAAAAGATGGAAAGATAAATTTAATTTGTTTGCAATAACATTAGTGCTTTCTAGATTTCTTTACAACCATTTTATTTGAAATTTGTATTACAATATCTTAATCAGTAAAGTGTAGAAGTTAGTAACAAAATGAGCAAAAAAAATTGGAAGAATGTATTATGTCAAATGTAATGCATTTTTGTTTCACAAATTAAACAAGAAACTTAACTTATATCAAGTTTTAATGCATTAAAAGTCGTTTCTAACTTATTTAGCGGTTTCTGATTTTGCATGAAAACAACACCGTCAGCAGTATTTATTGAATCAAAACAGTAGTATAAATGAATTTTACTGGGCTATTTCTCCAGATTGATTTTGTTACATAGTGCTCTTTACTTCCAGGTACAAATATAATGCATATTAATTATTTCAATTAATAGATGTGCAAATTTTGCGAAAATTTGAATTGGAAAGACATGTATAAACTAATAACAATAAAGAGCTGAAATTTGTTAAACAGCTTGGGGAGAAAATTCTTGATAAAATAATTCAATGGTATTATTTCTCATTGCAACAATGCAAACGAATCCTTAACAAAGTAAACAATTTACATCCAATGCTTGATGCAATGTGTAGTTTTTAAAAAAAAAAAAGAAAGAAAAGAAAAGAAAACCCTTTTCCTGTTTAAACAAACTAGGGGAGAAAAAAAAACAATTTATATTAATTTTCTCTATGTTCAACTTTTATAAAAATAGGAACTGAAATGAAGAAAAAAAACTATTAACAATAAACAGAAATTCACTGTACTAAGAAACTTGAAGTCAGAATTCTAGATACAATAATAGTTCAGTGATAGTTTTTCACTGTATAAATTTAAATTAAAAAAAAACTTTAACTTCATATCTAAGGTTTATTTTCAGCAGTACTCAAAAAAAAAAAAAATATATATATATATATATAGATATTTTCATGGAACAAAATACAATATATAAACATTAATAATTTAAATTTATTTTTCTTAAATTCATCTTTTACAAAAATAAAATCTGTAAAGAGAAAAATAAACGATTAACAAAAAGTAACTAAAATTTACTGTACTAATGAAGTTTGAAATAAGATTTGTTTGTGAAATAATAATTCAATAATAGTTTCTCAATGCACAAATGAAGAAAAATACTTGACAAAACGAACAATTCACTCCCAATATTTATCAAACGTATTTTTAAAAAAGCATTTCCTCTTTGAAGAAATTAGGGGGAGGGGGACAATGCATGAATGTGAATATTTTCTTTTATTTTTTGCAATGTACAAATTTCACATTTTAAAGAACTTTAGTAATAAATGAATACTAAAAAAGCATGATGAGTAATAACTCAATAATATTGTTTCTCATTGTGCAGATGAAGAAAATTACTTAACAAAAGGAAAAAATATTTTCAAATGTTTAAGGTATAGTATGGCCCTGATATGTTGAGCTATAACCTTGCCAATGCAACTTCTTTTGAGGGAGTTCAATGAAAAAAGGATGTATTATACTGGCACAGATTTGAGTTCGACACTTTTTAAAAAATACTATGGAATGAACTGGAATCAACTCCGCACCAATTAGTTTTCTCTATTACCACAAAAAGAGGTAGATATTATCAAGGTCAGAGCCACACCATAATATGCACTTTGGAAAAACATAGTCTCTTAGAATAAATTAGGAGAAAAAAAGAATACATGCATATGACTATTTTCTAGTCATTTCTGCTATTTACAATATGCAGGACCATATTAATTTATATTTTTCTTTAAATACCCTTGAAAAATGTTGGTTTACGTTTTTTAACAAGTTCTTGCATTTTTGCCACATTTTTGCCAAGTTTTTCAACTTGATTTTTTACTTTCGTTTGCAAACTTCCCTTTTTTTAAATCCCAAATATTTGTAAGCGAAAGGAAATAAAGTGTTTTTTCACTTTGCTCTTTATATCGTGGCAAGTTGACAAAAAAAAAAGCTTTTATATGAGTATTGCTACTCATATTACTGTTCAAAACGTTGATACAAGCAGTGGATGTCAACAAATTTTCTTCCAATGAACCGAAAATGAGTTCTATTTTTTCAAAAAACCTAAATCTATTTTCATTCACATAGAACAGACAGTTTGGTTTGTATGTGCATAAGGACACAAGTTTGACATACTCCATGTCATTCTTCTCTTTTGAACCTAAAGAATCTATGCACAAGCTACAGACTTTACGATGCTTAGCTACACTATTAATAATATAACTTGCAATACTGTATAAACAATTTAATTCTGCTTTACGGAGGGATGCAATGGAATGCTTGTTCCATACTTAAGGTAATACAATTTTTGTAGGATTTTTTACTTTTTTCTGCTGAAGTTCCAGTAATCCTCCAAAAATATGCCCTTTGTCCCGGTCATAATTTCTTTTACATTTCTTCAGAAACTGAGAAACGAAATAGCTTTTAGGAGATTCTTTAACTGTAAGCATATTGGAACTGCTTGCCATGAGCGTATGAGACTGAAGAGATTTTCTACAGCATCATGAGAAAATCTAGAAGTCAATAGAAAATTAAATTTTGTCTCCAAAAATTTTTCTTGCAATTGCAGCACAGAAATTGTAGAAAAAATAACCTCTGTCTGGATAGGTTTCCAGATTTTTTAATTTTTTCCATCAATTTTCAAGTCTTGAAAAAGCTTTATTACTTCTTCAAGAAATTCAATCGTTTTGGACTAAACCTTTTCATTTTGCTTATTTAAAGCTAATGTATAGCACCTGGACATCATCAGGTTGAACCATTTGTCAACATGCTTTATAAACCATGCTGTTGTCAAAACATTTTTATCATAATCAATTTCGGCCAAAAATTCCAATCCAGCACTAACATCATGGCTTAACAGTGACGCATCTGGTGTCATCTTCATTTCGTCAAAATGAGAACTGTTTTCCTTCAATTTAGGAGCAAGCTTTAACTCTTTCTTCTCCTGAAATTCGAACAACTTTATCACGCGTTTTTTGTCCACAACACAGCTTGGCAAATTATATTTGTCTTTAAAGCTATCCGGGATAATAAAATGATCATTGTTAATCAAAGACGATTGGATATTTTTAAGCAAATGTGGCAGATCTGCCAAGAAGTGGATGGTATCTGAAGGTCTGCAAGGATATTGAATACAGTTTATGCATTCTGATCGATTGCATGATATCCCGAATGCTCCCCACATGCCCTGATTGCAAGAAGACGTATCAGAAGTAATACTGTTAACTTTTAATCCAACACCTTCAGCATTTTTGATGTTAACGATTATTTCTTTCATGAGCTCTCCCCTGGTGAATCTCTGGTGTAATAGTAGGCAACAACCTGCGTCCACTGGTTATAAATACTCGCAAACATGAAAACTAAGCCATGATTCACTGTTTTATCCTTTTCAAGAAAAGTAGTTTTTCCGAAATATGAATTCGAACACACTTTGTACTCAATTGCTTTAGTTACAGCCATTTCATCCGGTATAAGGATGCACTCCTTTTCAACTTCTCTAAATGTCGTCACTTTCATTTTCAGTAACTGAAAAACCTGCAGCAAAATTCCACACAGAAATTTTAAATTTTTCATTTGGTGCTGAAAAGTTCTGACAGATGGGAAAGGGAAAATAAGTTTTAACAAACTTTTATAACCTCGCATTCCACAAGAAAACCTTATTCCCAACACTACTTGTATGGTTTTACTACACGATTTCATGACATGCATTTTTTCGTTTAGAGCTTTCAGCTGGTCTTCATTGAACACACTTTCCAAATATTTTAGTTTTTCAGCCTCAAATAGCACTTTGCTTTGTTCATGCAAGCACTTCTCCAAATTCAAATTTAAAGCTATTATTTTTAGCTTTTGAGCAGTTATAAAACGATTAGCATCATTCAATGCATTTTGAAGAGCAGAAATATTCTTTTCTTTATCAAAAATACCTTTATCCTTTTCATGAATTTTTTTTTAAATTCTAACTTTTGCAGCTCAATTTCAGAAACTACTCTTCTAGAGTAACATGTTCTGTCAAATGGCAGTTTTCTCTTTTTAGGATAGTATGACTGAAAAGCGTACAAATAGCAGTTTTCTTTAAAGTTCTTCTGCCATTAGCTCCTATGATCCATTGCTCGTCGCCAAAATGAGCCTATAAAAGAAAAAAAAGGGAAAATGTATTAATGTTTCAGGTTGCAGATTAAATTATTGTTATTTTTTCTTCTTGCAGGAAAATTACTGAAGTCTAATGGAGTCATTTCCGAAACTTTGAAAGTATTTTTTTCTGAAAGAGCATGCTTAAAAACAAAGGATCTGACCACTTTTTAAATAATTTGACAAAGTTTAATATTTAAAAAAAAAATATTTTAATCGGTGCCCAGATTCAATTTCTTTTTGTATGCTTCTGCACATGACATCACGAGTGATGAAATGCCATTCACTGATGCCAATAAGCACAGAACGCAATATTTATTTCGCTGCTTTACTCACATGTACTGGCAACGATATGCTTGATAACAAGTGTAGAGAGCAATATTTAATTCGCTTCTGAATTATCATAAGCTGGAAATGCAGTAGACAGCAAGCATCAGCATTCAGCGTGGCAACGGAATACTGCTAACTTACGATGTTTAAACGAAAAGCCGAAAGGCTAATTTCCATAAGTCAGTCAACAATATTACTTGCTTATACAAGCAGAGATAATACCACACAGTGGAAGATGCAGAATTAATGTCAATGTAAAGAAATGAACATTGGAAACTTGTTTAAAATCTTACCAAAAATTTATTGGTCCATAGAAAGTAAAATAAATAAACTAACTAAATAAGTTAATAAAAATAAACCCTGGCCATAAGCGGAGGAGGAGTTTGCAACTCCCTAACACCTACCGGACCTAACACACAAGAGGTTGACAAACACAAAAGAGAGAGAACGATTAGAATCATTCTTTATTTATACTTGCCTCGTTTGCATATGATTGGACATCAAAGGATGCCAACCTATAACTGACACTTTACACGTGCCGAAAGAATTGAGAAGTTAATCTAATTTGAATAAATTCGATTTTACATTACATCAGGAATGAAAATGCGTTTAAATATTGTTTACTGATGTCTATCAAATATGCCCCAAAGTGCATCACTTGTGACGTCATAAAGACAGCGCCTTATTTGAAAATTCGGACAATGAATTAAAAATTAAACGTTTTAAAAATACAAGATTTTCTTCGCTCCATGTATTATTATTATTATTTTTTTGTTTTGTTTTGCTCTTTCTATCAACTTCAGTGACTAAAAGTAGTAGTTTTGATTGATGGTAACAACCTCATTCCTTGCATGACTCCAACTATAAATGGAGGTTACTACAACATTTAAAAGCGTTTAGAGCAGAATAACTGATTTAAAACTGAAATTCATTGCTTTTTAAAAATTTCCCTTTTGTAGTAAAACGAATATTTTATACTAGCTAGATTCAATTCAAGTCATGTTATCCCATAAATATGCTCTGACACACAAGTGTCATTCACACTAATTTGAAAAGGATGTTAATTTTTAACTATGTTTAATGATAATTTATTCCATGTTGAAAATTGTTTTTAAATCTTATTGCAGTTATTAAAACATTAAATTTTGGATAATATTGAAAAATTACATGATTCTCCATGATAAGTGTGTAAGTGTCAAATAAGGCTACCCAAAGGTTCAAAACATAATATCTCGCTCCTTTATGATTGAATTTGCATAGAAATCAGATGAATCATAAAAACTGAGGGGAAAAAAATAAAACCAAGAAAAACTTAAGTTTCTATTATTTTTCAGCATTTTTACCAAAGAAAAGCGATTTGGCCTTATTAGGAATATAGGCACTAAGTAGCGTTTACTTTCTACAGAATTGAAGGCAAAAAAAGCCAAAAATACTACTGAACTAAAAATAATTGAAAACGTTTTTTAACATCAATATTGATTGAACCACATTTGGTAACCTTCAAAAAACGTTAGCAAATATTCCATGTGCACTTCTATAGGAAGGAGAAAGATCAATCATCATATTCAGGGCAATAATGACTAATTCGTTACCATTACTATTTTGTTTTCGTCCACCAACTGATACTCTGGTGTTATATTTTAAGGAAACTGGAGAGCTAAGAAGACTAACCACAGCCTTATTGGCCAACAATCTACTTTTCCACATTGTCAATTCACAAGAAAAAAGATCAGTG
Source organism: Uloborus diversus (assembly GCF_026930045.1). Lineage (NCBI taxonomy): Eukaryota > Metazoa > Arthropoda > Arachnida > Araneae > Uloboridae > Uloborus > Uloborus diversus. The sequence goes on along the minus strand of NC_072735.1, from coordinate 139,645,483 downwards.
TCCTTGTGAATTCGTCAACTACAAAAAAAAAAAAAAAATGCTACAAAGTACAAACAACAACTGTTTTTTATTCTAGTAACCTCTAGTGAACCATGTAGAAGCACAACTTACAGCAAAATAAGATCAGGTAGTTTCTACATCATTCTTCTTGTGTCTGGTTATTAAAAACTGCTGGTTGACAACATTTTGTCATCAGTTACAATTTCTGATGACGATGAAGTTAGAATCTAGCGATTTCACTATCTAATTCTAATTTAGATACAATTTAATCTAAATCTATTTCTAATATAAATCTATTTTCACTATACTGCATCAGAAGATGGCGTCAATGGCCTTATTGGTCTGTGTGACTTTATTTGATAAACCGACCTAAGATATATATTGATAACTTAGACACCTCGCAGGCGACCCAGTTTGAGAACTCCTGTAAATTGAACCCCATAACAATGGAAAAAAAATTGCATTTGACATATTTTGGGGATCCAAAAATGGTTCGATGCAAAAGAAAAAAAAAAAAGCTTATGATAGAAAAGATATCTGACAAAATGTTTGACATGTCGGAATATTTTCCAAGTTCTTGGAGGTTTCACAGTGAGTGTATTACATGGAATCAGCTGGAATTAAAAAATAAGTGTCATTCATACCTCTTAAAGATTGCTATTCTTCGTTGTTTTCCAGTTTTCTCTTTTTACTTTAGCTTCAAAATTGCTCCTTCTTAGTGAGTCATGAGGAAAAACTTTCATTGGGAAACCTTGCTTGGATCTGTTGCAGCAATCAACAGCAACACAGCCAGGCATTCTATGAAAGAGATTCTCTGAATACCTTTCCTTTCTTTCTTATTTTTTATAATAATATATAGGGTGTCCCCAAAGACCATGTACAAACTTGGAAGGTAAGTACAGAACATGATAACAAGCAAGTACTATACAGGAATACATGGCCGCAAGTGCAGTGCTGACGAACTACGTGCATACAAAACCAGAAACTGACGGGTAGGAAACAGGTTACAAATTTATCATACAAAGACGATTTCACTTAACATTTTAGTTTTTAAGAAAGGTCTGGAGGTGTTGTGAAAATGTGCAGTTTGCAGCTATTATTTGATGCATCTCAATGACAATGCATCAACTGTCTCAATGACGAGGCATTTTTACATGCGTTGTCATTGAACGTGTGTATTAGATTCACAAATTTTAATATCAGGTTCAAACCTTTATTCAAAATTAAAATGTTGTTTGCAATCGTCTTTGTGAAATAAATTGGTTACTAATTTGCATCCATCAGTTTCCCGCTCTTTGCATGTAGTGAGTCAGCATTGCGTTTGCTACCATATGTTCCTCAATTATTTTTATTATTATTATTATGTGTGTGTGTATGTTCAAAATTAAACCTTTGTTTTTGTTTGTTAGCAGCAGTTTGAAATTAATCTGTATTACTTATGATCATTATCACTTATAGCAGTATGATTTCCTTCTTTCATGCAAAATGCGTCGTTTTTAAATGAAAACATCAACAGTTAAAACAAAGAATAAATTTTAAACTAAGTAGAATACTTGTGCAATGAATTTTAAAAAATGATCTCATTGAAATTTACATCAACCGATTTGACATTACATTTAAAAGCCTTTCAATGATTGTTTTAAATAAAATATATAAAATAGAACAAGTAATGTTGTAGATAAACTGCTATCTATCATTTGGAGCCTTTAAATTTTTCTTCAAAAAAATCTAATGGCAAATTTAAATTTTATTATTAAATACTTTCTTTGAAAGCACTGATTTGATCAATGTTCTGGAAACTGTCTCTCCACTTCATTATATGGCATGTTCTTAGGACTTTTGAATATATTTATTCACATTTGCATGTTGCGCAAAATAATATTACCAACACTTATTAAAGACATCATTTATTTCCAGTTTTAATCTTAATAATAATATGTTATTTTTTATTTTCTTTAACAATTGTTAAAACTGTAATAAATGACTTTCTTTTGGAAAAAAAGGATTGCAGATTCTATTCTGCTCAAAACTAAATAGTTTTGTGAAGTATCAAATTTAACTTGATATCACTTTGCATATCTATTAGTTTTGATAGCTGACGTTGCGAGGAACATTTATAGTAATAGAGTTTCAATTTTAATTTTTTCTACTTTTTTATGCTTTCATATAAACAATAAAATTGATTTCCAGTTTCAATTTTTTTTCACACTTTAATAGTCTGCAGCTCCAGTGAATAAACTAAATAGTTTGCACGAAACCAATATATTTATTTTTACAAACAGGATGTATTTTATTCTCAGATAATTATTGTATTTGAGAAAAATATAATAGGCTGAAACCCCATTTACGAGAAATATTTTAATTGAAATACAAAACTAATTTAAAAATGACCGAACGCTCTTGGAGCGGGACAGCGAACATGGTTGCTGCAATGTAAATGAAGCCAAAAAGCTCACCAACACTATACCAATTCAGTATCTTAAAATCAATGCATTATCATTAAATCAATTCCTCACTTTCAGTTAGAAAAATGATAAACAGATAGCCTATACATTTTTGAACTTGAGAAGGTGACGTGTGACATAAGGTGAAATGTCAGCACATACCTGATTATTCAAATAAAAAGCGTTTTTCTGAGAGCCGTCAAATCATCCTATGTTAAGTCTATGAGACTTTTGTCAAGGTGCCCTCCGGCAGACAGAGGCTCTTCCCCGCTTCTCAGGGGGGATTGCTTGTCGTCACCCTGATCCATTCAAGGCACTCTAGTACTGTTAAGTGCAAATACTTCAAAAGGTCAGCATTACATTTTGCAATTGGGACAAGTTATGATACAGAGGCAAAAAAAAAAAAAAAAACTTACCTGTATGAATGATGCTTTAGGTTGTCAACCAAGAAGGTAAGGTGCAACTTATAATAATATTATGTAGTGTTTTAAAACTAGTTTAGAAATAAATTTTGCAATTTTTTTTCTCCTACATTTTCAAAAAAAAATGGGGGAGGGTCTACTATTTTGAAATGTTTTACATTTATGCCAGCCTTGCAAAAATTAAGAGGAAAAAAAAAAACAAGATCATCATTACTAGTTAAAATCCAAATAAGTATGAAAGGAAAAACTTACAGCTTGAAGCATGCTTTCAAGTTGCTGCTTTATATCTATTTTTGAAAATTCAATAACTTTCTCCCGTCGTAAAAACTGGCAAAGATTACCCATGTCAATATTGAACTTCTTATTGAATGTCCACCACCTTAACGAAAGAAAGCTTTTAAAATATGGACAATAAAATAATACATTTATACATAAGGATTAGCAGCAAAGAGTTGAAAATAAAGTAAAAAACAAAAATCTAGTATTTAACTTAGGAATGTACAAATAACAAATTATTTTAAAATTAAAGAACTGAACCAGTACAATTGTTTATGATTTCTTGCCATGTAATGTAAAGGATGTAAAACTAAAATAACTTATTTTGCAAATTTATTTAGTTGAATAGCAATATCAATTTCAACATCAATGCAAAATATACCTTAAAAATGCTTCAGTTGTGTTGAATTCTGTCAGAAATATTATTAACACTCATAATATGAATTATTGCATCAATAAAAAAAGTTCAGAAGTTAATTCAGAATTCAAATTATTTTTTTACCTTATAAGCACAAAATTAAACATGAAAAATGATATAAGAATTAACGCTTTTTCACATTTAACATTCATATTTATTTTTCTGTTATAAATTCAATATTTAATTACACCTTTTATTGCTTACATTTCAAATTGCATGCAGATTTTATATTATTGTAGATTTCAGGTCAATAAATTTGAGAGTGAGAGAGAGGGAAGAGAGAGAGTATTGCAATTAACTTATAGAATTTGAAACATACTTCACTTTGACTTGCAGGAATGTTATTTAGCATCCATGTTGATGGCATTATTTTGATGGTTCTCTGAATGACAACACCATATTCAGCTTCATTAAAACTGGAAAATAATATGTATAAGGAAAAATAAAATTGCCAAATTTACTTTTTATAATAACAAGGGTGATTTAATAAATCCTAGTGGTTTTTCTTACACCATTTCAGGTCTGTTTCAACAGGCTTCTTGTTTCCCAGACAGTGCATTAGTTTAAATTTTAAGCATTCATACACAACTTTTAAGCAATAGTAACAAGCAATGTCAAAGTTATAAAAAAATTAAAAAATCTGTCACTTTCTTAAACTAAACACTAACAGAAGAAGTACTAAACTTATGCAAGTTAAAAAAGAAATAAAACTTTGATTTTAAATGAAACAGTAGAATTTATAACTACTTTAATTTTAAATTTAAATCAAAATTTATTAATTTTCTTTGCATAAAAATAGATTGAATTTCTTACGAAAAAGTTTAAAGCTTAGTGCTGAAAATTAAATATGTCTTTTGTTTATTATCTATTTTTTAAAATTAAGTAGGGGAAGATGGGGCGGACCACGGGGTAAGTTGAACTGGTGTTGGTATTTTTAAAACTATTAATATTTTTTAAATTTTAATGTATGGCAAACAAATAGCCCCTATAATCCTACAAATCCTATAACAAAATCACATGGTACAGTTTTATTGAAAAAGTATTATTTCAGAAAAAAACTATATTGTTATTTTTTCAGTGCTGAATAATGTCCAAGAGTCAGCAACTTATTTTTTTTAAATGGCTTTAATGAAGAATGGAGTAATAAATTGAGCTCCTCTCCTAAAGTAAATTCTTTTTTTTTTTTCATAATTATTTGTAGTTTCTCTATTTTTTGTCATAAATAGCATTTCTTCAGACCAAGAATGCAGAGTTTGTTGGTCTAATTATTAGAAAAACACAATAACAAAATATTTTAGAAGAATTAGAAAAGCAAAATTCTCGTAATAGCAGCAAGTAAGTTGATGAAGACCCAAGCTGTGCTAATTCTGGAGAAAATGCAGATGGCTTTGGCATAAATAACGCAAAAGTAGAAGTTTGTCAACTTAATATTTTAATATGTTACATTGATATTTAAACTTTTTTTTCATGTTAAACGCAAAAGAACATTAAGTTAGTTTCAATATTGGATAATATTTATCATTAAAATTGCTACAGAATTTGGTTTTGTTAAGCAGACCAAAGCACACCATGCTCGGAGCATGTTGATTTGCTTCACAGAGTTCTGTTAAAAAGTCATCATAAAAAAAGTTAATGAATGAACTACTAAGGGAAATGAAACATAAAAACAAATTTCTGACTAATGAATCCCCCTTTGCTTTGCACTTAAAGGTCTCAAATTTGAGTAACCTGAAAAACGAAGGAAGATTTAGATTCTGGGCAAAATCATCTAAAATTAAACTTTTTCTCAAAAATTCAAATTTGCTGTAAAAACTAGAATGATACCTCATTTTAAAGGTGAAAGCTTGCAGATTGTGAAAATGTGTTGATAATGCTTATACTTGCAATAGATTTTTGGTTTTGAGTTCATGCAATGGTAATAAGTTAGACTATGTATTTAAAAAGGAAAATATTAAATATATTTTTTCTTTTCACCTGTCCTATTTACATAATATTCAAAGCTTCTGAATAATTCAAAACACTTTTTTAACAATAGATTTAATGTGTCTAAAAATGTTTAGGATTTTTTTTCTGAATTAGTCTGGTACGTCCGTTACTAATTTCGGTTTAAAATGATGCTATTTATTTATTTTTTAGCAGAAAACTCCCAAATAGTAGGCTTACTTTTTGTTTCAGTTGAATAATATTATACTAAAAAATAATTATTACTTGATGAAAATAATTGGATAAATGAATGGTAACGGACGTACCAGTTAGTCCGTTACCAAAATTAGGCATTTTTAGATCTTCCATTTTGTTAATGGTTTTAGATTATTTTTATATATTAAGTACATAAAGCTTTTGTTTTTATCAAATCATTAATCATTTAATTTTAAACTTTAAAAAAAATATTAAAAAGATCATACAAAAATTGATTTAGATTTTTTAAAAAGTTTTATGATTCAAAAAAAAAGAAAAAAAAAACTAAAAAATGTTGTTTTTTTTTAAAATCTTGGTAATGTTTTTAATATTCATTTATACATTCTTGCTATTGAAATGATTTTCAGTTCAAATTACTGAAAAAGCAACTAAAGCCATCCTTAATTCATGAGTGTTTTAAACACAGTTAAAGTACAGAGAATTTGTAAAGCAAAATGCATGTGAACAAAGTTGTCTCACAGGTAGATTTCTTAGATTTTATTTAAAAGTCGAAAGAAAATTCAAAGTGCTTACTGGGCTAATACTTGAAATACTTTATATACTAGATATGCATGTATCCTATGTGTTTGTTCCTGATTGTTTAAATTATGGAAAACTTATTTATACCTATCTCAGATATTGAAGAGTGAATCTTTTCAGATGGAGTTTCTTCTCAGAAACTTAAACAAGGATTTTTTTCTTCTTAAACAAAAAAATTGATGTTGAATTTCACATATTCGAAAAATTAAACATCCTCAAAATATCACTTGAAACTATTTTGTATTTTTTCTTAGGAAAGGAATGAATGCATTGCATTGCACCCCAAAGCCCCCTGTGTCTACCGCATTTGCAATTTACCAGTTTTAGACTGGCTGCGCGCGCTTTTGCCGAGAGTCTGAAACCGAGAACATAGCTGTGTTTATGCCAGGTGTGATTACAAAGTTTTGTTACAATATTTACTTGCTTTTGAGCCAGAGGGATGTTTTACGTTACAAACATGTTAATAGAGGAGGTGCATAATTCAAATTACAAACAGATGCAAGTTTCTTGTATCCATGTAGATGAAAAATTGCACAATTTCACAATGTTCAATCAACAAATTATAAAATAAAGGAATGAAGGCAAAAGAGGGGGGGGGGGGGTTCAAGTTCAAGGCGTAGCTTTTGATAAAAATTTAATGAGGCTCAATAACAGCTGTACCCTACAAAGACTACATTACATAAAACTATAAAAGACTATCAAATCCTTGTACTTAATGAATCTTCAGGAATAGAAAATGAAGGAGTGGAAAATTAAACAGAACAGATTGTGAAGAGGATGAAAATGATCCCAATACTAAATAATTTGGATCATTTTGTCAGAGTTAAAATTTTAATTATGAATGCAAAGAACTGTTATTATAAATGAGAAAAAGAAGTTATTATTAGCTGAACTTACGAATCTGACGTGAGAGGATGTTGGGTATGAGGTGCAATATTTAGAGAAAACTGCAAACAGTGAGATATTTATAGACAACAGACCTGAATATTATCATTCCATTATACTACTATATTATGATATACTGGTTGATACAATAGATCTATTTAACGTTAAAATTATTGACAACCAAGTTCGACATCATTTTTTAAATCCTGTATTAAAATTTTGATTTAATCATACACACCTTTTTAGCAATTATTTTCATTCTATTCTTAATCTTTTGGAAAAGGTACGTCCGTTACCACTGTTGGTATGTCCGTTACCAGCACAAAATATTTTTTATCATTGTAATAAAAAAACAAATCTTCGAGTTTGGATTGTTTTTGGATTATAGTACACTTAAGTCTGTAAGAAAAATATTTTTTCACTTGTGAGATGCAGTAAATCAGAGAATATTGATCAACACTAGCCTTCTATTGAAAGTCTTGTCCAAAAGTAGTACGTCCATTACCATTCACAAAAATGTATAGTTCTCTAATTTATTTTATGCATGAGGACAAAAACTTGTACAGGGTGAAAGAAAATGTTAGGCTTGATCAAAAGATGCCAAAGTTTTAACCAACAAATCAATAAATGAGGTAGAAAACATCTTGAATTGTTGTATTTTTCTTGCAAACGGTACGTCCGTTACTTTGATTTTGCCCTTCTCAGTAAAAATTTGTGAACTGCTGTTAAGTGAACATAAACAATTTTTTGTTAAACTATTTTTACCGGTCTTAAAACAAAACAAGCAGCAAAATAGTCATTTATGGTGTTAGAATATACAACAGTCAAATTTTTGTTAATGAAATGGGTAACATATTTGGATGCGACATAATGCAAATGGGCAGTTCTCAAAAGGTGGGAACAAAAAACTTAACTTTGAGCAATTTCAAAAATTTTCGAATTTGATATCAATTTTGCTTTTATTCTATAGTATGCATACCTAGAACACAATATATGAACATGAAAAGACAGCAGGTATTTGTAAAAATTGTTAATTAGCAAATTAAATCAGCAGTCTGTAGGTAACAGATTTTGGACATTGTTGTCCTGTAGGTAACGGATTTTGGACATCATCATAATGTAAGTTTCACCATTTTTGACAACTGATTTTTAACTTTTCCAATGAAAATTTTATTTACTACTTTTTGAATTTTGCAATTTAATGATAAAGAGGATAATGAAGTACTTAAATGGCTATACATACTGCTCTTTACATATAATAAAGTTTTGGAATGATTTTGAAGAGGTTGATGAAAGGTAGAAAAAAGCTTCTTGGAAACAATTATACAAACTTGTAGTTTGATTTATTGGGACAAATAAGGAATAAAAATAGCGACAAATAAATACGACATATATATTTTTAAAGGAAAAATAAACAAAATATGCTTTAAGAAAGAATGTAAAAAGTGACATCTTTTTTAATAATGAATATTTTTTCTAATGTCATAAGAATTAAAACGATGTCTAAAAAAAATTATTGAAAAAAGAAATTCGTATTTCTATTTGGAGATCGTTAAATTATGTTTCCAAAAGAAAGAAGAGAAAAAAAAATTCTAAAATAATAAAAGCGGCGGGAAAAAAAAAAAAAAAATTGCTAGCGCAGGTGATAAAGTCACCAAAACTGGTGCAGATGACGATTAACTACATTTGTCATTGGCGATTTTCGCGCAAAATGGCTTTCGTTCGATCATAACCAGCCATGTTTCTACTGTAATTTATGTATTGTTCAATGTGTAACGTATTAAATATGCAAAATACCAATGGATTAAAGAAGATAACATCATAATAATCTTTTTTATTGATGTTAGAAGACAGTGGATTATAAAAAAAATCATAAATAAACGGACAGAATTATCGGCGTCAAGATCGTAACGCTATTTGGACATCTCACACGTATGTTTAAGAAAAATTATTTTTCTTTTAAGATATTGCATAAAAGCTTATGAAAACACTTTTAAACAATTAAAAACTGATTCTGAGGATCGATAAATACCTTTAAAACGAAAACATCATATACTTAGTTCTCAAATAATAGCATTGTAAAGGTCCTAACTTTTGGACGCATCAAATTTCAAACTTACTTTTTTCTAAAATCGTTTACAAAGTAAATAATCTGTCTTTACTTTTGTTATTTGTGTAAAATATTAACAAAAAAATATTCAGCGTAAGATTCATGCCTTTAATTTTTTTTTTGAAACGTATGGAAATAATTAAAAAAAAATTTTTTTAATGGTACATTTGCTCAGTTAACGTTTTGGTATGTCCAAAATTGTGCCATTTAGCAAAGAAAATATTTTTTAAGGGCATTTGAAGAGCTTTTTTTCCATAATTTATGTCAATTCTTGTCTCTATACAGCATTATAATTTACCTCAAAAATTTTAGAGTTAATTAAAATGAAAGTTATTTGGTGTTGAAGCTTCAAAGTTGAAGTCTGTGTTTGCTCCCACCTTTTGAGAACTGCCCAAATCCACTATATACGTGTACTAATATACTCACATGAAATTAGTTCTTTTGATTCTCTTAATGTGGTCCGGTTTGTATTCGTCGATCGTAAATGCATACCTTATTTTCAAGAAGAAAAACAATTAAACAACATTTACACCTTAATGACTGCACAACTTAGAACGTTAAAAATTCTATGTATAACCACTTCTTTTATTATATTTAGAGAATACATATATCAATCTTATTGGCAAAAAGAGAAAAACACCAATAATTTCACCGGATAAAAAATGTAAATTTTCAGTGTTTCCCATCATTTGTCTTCCAACATACAAAATCTAATAAAGTTAAATAAAATCGATTTCAACTATTTTAAAATGCAAAAAGCTTCAACAAAGGCTGAGTTTGACAACATAATTATACAGTCACAGTTATATCTCCAGCAAAGGCAAACGGAGAGGAAAGCAGACTGAAAGGTTTTGAGGACTTGTGGTCCCAGCAACCATTAAATAAATTCTAAACGGTTCAATACTTTTTAGTATTATGATCTAAAAGCAGAATAACTAATGCATATTAATAATCCATCGCCTCAAAATATATGTACTGAAGAGAAGGAGCCCTCTTTTCAGTGTTCTCTTCACATTCTTCCCTTTGCATGTAATATACTGTAATTTACTTTCGTAAACAAAGCGGGCGTTTCAAGCTCAAAGGCCCTTTTTTTCTTCAAAAAAGTTTTTTTTATCCAACAAATACAACAGTACTCTATATTGCTGTACCATAAAATTGAATAAAATGCTTTTGAGAGTCTGGAAGGACGTTTCAAAGCACTGTTTTCGTTATTCTTCATCTCTTCACAAAAATGCAAATGTGCAAGCTCGAGTTCAACTCGCGGCTGCGTATAGAGGATTGAATTCTTACGGATTAAATGAAGGTGTTTGTAATCATTTGTCAGCTATTGCACCATCTAAGGAAATTGGAAGAAATATTATGTTAATCATTCCACATGGATTGCATTGGAGTGAAGTAAGCAAAAGTAGATGTGTCTATTTTGTATAGGTAATCGTGCATTGGTAAGATGTCTTAGATTTTAAAATGTGCCAGTGCAGTAAATTTAGTAGACCGTGTCTTTGTTGTATTTCCTCATCTCGCCTGTTAAAATTCTGTAAGTGTCTTCAAAAATGCAAACAAGTGGACGGGTGTGACATTCAGACACTATTTTTGCTGGTTAAGCCAACATTTTGAGCACTAAATCAATTAACAAATACTAACAAATTATTTTAATCATGTTTAACTATGCATTTGTTTCAATAATTGAGTTGAATCAAAACTGTATCACTTTTCAGTTTTTTTGAAGAAATTTTTAAAATTGTGTGACGTTTGCGAGACATGAGTTTTCACCTGCACTCATATTTCTAGAAATTCCTATGAATATTTTAATGTTTCATGACTGTAGCATTTTTTTCCATTAAAAAAAAAGGAAACTTAATGCATGGTGTTTATAATGAATTTAATTTTTTTACTAAACAGGATTTTTTTTTTTTTTTTTGTTGTGACGGGTGTGACACTGCAGATTCACTACTTGGATGACCAATTTCTAAAAAAATAATGATCAGTACAGATGATAAATTTGACAAAAGTAAACAAATTACATTTCATAAGAAAAAAAAGTTAACATTGGGTGTACATTTAGTTAAGCACTTCTTCAATAGCGGCTAACGATATTAGGTCTAGTGTAGTGTCTTTTTTTTTTTTGGTAATTACAAAGAATTTCTTTTTGTAAATATCAATTTTTATAAGGAAAAATCAACCGGGTCGTCCATTAGCATGCATAGGTACCATTCTTATTTTTTCTTTTTACAGTTAATTTGTAAAACAGTAACGTTGTAGTGTACTAACATTGCTTTGGAAGGTTAGTGAAAAGAAAAATAAAAGACTTGAAAATTATTTTGCTTAAAAAAATGCCAATAACTATCCCCAAAGCAGAATACTACTAAATTTGCGACGTACGTCGCAGAACAGGTGCCTGAGCCGCAGAATAATTCTGTTCAAATGTGAGAGGAAAACTCAGACAAATTTTCTGCAAAATTCTACAGATTTCTGTGAAATTCCTGCAGAAAATCTACAGAAACTGCAGTTTTCTTACAAATATCTTCCAACTCAAGATAGAATTGTGCAAAAATTCTGCAAATTTCTTTAAATTAGAAGAAAATCTAAAATTCTAGGAAATTATGACAATTCGGCGGAAAGCTCGCGAAAAATATTGAACTTGAAAACTTATCTGCAGGAACTTTAGTTTTACTTTAAGGGGCTTAAAGAAATCTGCAGAGTTAGTGCTAAATTCTACATTGAGTTAGAAGATATTTGTAGAAAATTGGCAGTTTCTGCTGATTTTCGTCAAAAGTTTCATGTTCTAAATCTCAAAAGATTCTGATTTTTCTAGCGTTTTTGCTTCCCCTTTTCCTTATTTTCCGCAATAGATCGTTACCACAGCAACTTCCTCCATAAACGTATGTTTTGGAAACATGCCAACATTGAAACACGTCCATCGCCAAAACTTGCATGTCTTGTTTGAGGTTTCAATCTTCTGGCATGCTGAAAATATTTGAATTGTTTAGAAAGTTTTGAAGTGCTTCATTATAAGCTACCCTAATTCAAATCAGTTTATTTATTATTTTAGTAATTCACTTTGTTTTAATTTCTCCTTCATGCCATGTAAAACCCCTCCCCCCCCAAAAAAAAACGTGGTTTGACGCCTAGGTTCAGATTTTTATAAATTTTGTATCTTTGCGTTTTCTATGCATTTGAGAAAGCATATAAAATGTTTTTGGAGAATCTTAATCGGTTTAGGTTCCACAGAAATGCATAGCAACAGTGCAGTTTAAAAATTGAAGAAAAAAAAATCCTCCAGTTCAAAACGATTTTGGTTTAGGGCTCCAGATTTGTGGAAAAGGATGCTGGAAGTACTTGCAGAACAATTTTGTCAACTGATTTTACGTTACAGAACATCGTCAAGTATTCTGCTTTCGGGATAACTATATTAACTTCCTCATGTAACAATTGGTAGAGTTATGAAAGGAAATTCACTACACTGTCGAGACAATTTCAGCTCCATTCATAATTCAAAGGAATTTTATTAAACGTGCAATATTTAAGTACAGCAAAAAAAGGCTAATTGTTTAAATGGTTTTTGCATATAAGTTTTACATGATGTTTCAACACAAATTCCTTTTTTAATCATAGAGTAAAGAATAAATTTTTGATTAAATGTATACACCCATATTTTAAAACTGATGCAATTTCTTTTTTTAAATTCATATTTTTAGTACCATACATCCTGCATTAAAAAAACACAATAAACAAAAACTATAGTTGCTTGACAGTTTTTAGAAGCAAATTATTGGCATTTTCCTAAAGTAGTTAGATGATAATTTAGTTTTAGATCCCTTCAGTTCAAAAATTGTCATTTATTGCATTTAAGATAATTATTTCCCTATATTTTGAACACTTTCATTTGCACACGACACATACATAAATGTCAAAAAATTTAATTACTATTTTGCAGAAAAAAAAATACAAACTGAAATTTTGAACGAAGAATTTAACTTCTATATAACTAGATTAGAATCAGCTATATAAAATAAGTTACACCTATATTTACACTGAATTAACATTTAATGTAAAACATAACTTTGACACATTTTCTTCTGTTTTTGATATTTTCTCACAAAATACAGTTTCTCTAAAAATGTAGTTTTGGACAGGACTGTAAAGATCATGGTATTTACTAGAGACGTACCAAGTACTCGGCCCGAGTACCGAGTTACCGAGTACTCGGCCTTTCACTACTCGGCCAAGTTACCAAGTACCAATTATGTTTTAAGAAGAACCACCGACACACATGTGATGAATTTTGAACTTATTGGAATAGTACTATAGACCTCCTTGTCCATATAATAGTTTTTAAAACTAAGTTCCTGCTGAAATTTAATTACGCATTATATAAACAATTTTGTTTGTGCCAAAAATTAAAAAAAAAAATAATAATAATTAGAAACAAATAAATAAAAGGCATGATTAATCAAGTTGGAATTAAAACAAATTACAGTAAAACCTCTCTAATGGGGACACTAACAGGACAAATGTTTTTTGTCCGCAATAGAGTTGTGTTCGCAGGATAGAGGTTTAATAATTTGCATTGGAACTGGGGAATTAAAAATTGTCCGCATGAGAGGAGTGTCTGTTAGGAGGGGTTTCACTGTATACCAATCAGTTATAGTTCCAGTCTGCCAAACATAAATAATTTTTAAAAGCAGATAAAACAAATGTGCAAGGAACACTGCAGACACGTGTTTCAGCCCCCCCCCCCCCCCCCGTTACAAGGAACGTTTTTTTCAGCGCATAACATGTGAGCTAAAGAATGTAAGACATTCGAAAAAAAATTCGACTTTTGTCGGATGCCTTTAAACCCAGGAGCTCCCATTTTGTGCATTGAAAAAGGAATTACTTGTAATGCCAAAACAAGTGTCTGCACTGTGATTTTAACGTTGTTTTATTTCCTTTTATTTTTAAGCAAAGGTATTTTTATATTTTTTATAACTAATCCATATTTTCTATATACTTACCTTTTTTGCATAATTTTTAATAAATAAGTTTTATTAACTTTGGTGACATTAAAATAAAGATTTATTACATTGAAGCATTTCAAACTTCATTATTCTCAAAATTTAAATTTGATTTATAAATTTTAATTGTAAATGATTGCAGAATATAACACTTGCTCTTTTTTTATAAATTTTAGTATCTGTCTTGGACAATATTCAATTTTTTGCAACTACTCGGTATTGGCCGAGTATCTGATCAGAATTTGGCCGGGTACCGAGTACTCGGCAAATAGGCCGAGTAGGCTGAGTACCGAGTAGTTACCGAGTACTCGGTACGTCTCTAGTATTTACTGTAGTGTCCAAATCCTTGCCAACCCTGCTGCAGAGCCACCTGTTGGCAATCATAAAATCTTTTTTTTTTATTGTTCCATTCCCCCCCCCCCCCCTTCTTGAAAACTGTACCTAATTTGTCTCATTCAGATCATTTCTTCAAGCTACAGACTAGCTCTAAATAGAGATACTTATTTTATAACCACCTTGAATAAGATATTTTCATTCAATATGATTATTTCAAACATGTAACTTGTGACTCAAAATACTTTTCTGTTGTAGGTGACGCCTTCTAATCTAATTGGTGTGGATCAAAATAATGACGTTGTTGAAGGAACGGGAAAGCCAGAAATAACTGCATTGTGTATTCATATGGGAATATATTCTGAACATCCTGAAGTCAGATGCATCATGCATACTCACATGCCATATGCAACTTCTCTTAGTAAGATCAAAATCTTTTTATTAAAGCAAAAGTTAAAATTAAACTTAAAAATCTGTAAGTTTGTTACTTCTGTGATTCTGAACAAAAAGTGCTTCAGAAGGACAAGAGGAATGTCATTCTCACAAGAATAGCACAAATCATGTTCAACAGTGGAATTTTGTTTATCAATTTAAATAATTTCTCCCAACTAATCATATTTTTTTAATGGATTCTCCACTTATTTATGCACAGGGTGGTTATAAAGTAACTTGAGGCGTTCAGAGCCCTCTAGCAAGTGAAGTATTGGACAAAACGTTGCCAAATTTCATGAGCTTACACAGTGGACCATGGAATTTCGTTTTCTACAATAAAAAATAGTACCAAAAGTCACCAACAGGGGTAATTTTGGCGATGCATAAGTGTATTACTTGCGAATACTGAAGAACTAAATGCCAAAAAATGCAGCACTCTTCAAGTTTTTTGCTACAAATAGTTGTTTACAAATGAGGTTCAATAAAACCAACAAGAAATTTCAATTTGTAACAAGAGAAGAATTTTACCAAAAATTGTCAGGAAGAAATTTTGGCACAGCTGCAAGGATTTCTTTCTGAATAATATTCATGTAAAATGGTGCACCACCCCATGTTGGGCTTTAGGTACTGAATGTATGGCGGCTACATTTCTTTAACAGCAGTTTTATTAGTCATGCATTTCCTACGGTGTGGAGACCGTGGTCGTCCAATCTTTCACCTTGTGATTGTTAACGTAACGCTGTTGTGTATCTGCGACATATTCCCGATATCTTAATTTTCAAAACTAGAAAAATGAAAGAGGTAGGCGAAATTCTCCCCCCCCCCCCAGGTTTGGAAAATATTGGGCATTGTATGCAGTGCCTGGAAAATCTCAATGTTGGTCATATTGAACCTCATTTGTTGGTTAAAATCATATTTTGTGAATAAAATTGATGCATATTTTATCAGTTGGGATTTAATCCTTCAATTGTCACTGTAATACACCTTTTCAACGCCAAAATTTCCCCTGGTGGCAATTTTTGGTACTAATTTTTATTTCAGAAATCCCATGGTCTACTGTATGCCCGTGAAATTTGGCAATGTTTCGTCCTATACTTCACTCGCTAGAGGTCTCTGAATACCTCATGTTATTTTATAACCACCTTGAACACTGCTCAAAACAGTTAAAGGACATTATAAGTCTTGTATTTAAAAAAAAACATTTTTTTTTTGCATAAAATAGAAGAAGATGGAGTCGCAAATGCAACTTTTTCTCAATTTCAAACTTTGCAGTATGCAAATTTTGAGTTAGACATCAAAGGCACTCTAGTGCCAGTGAAAAAGATTTTGTTCTCAACCTAATGAAAGACAAAACAGAAAAGTATGATTGACATTCAGTAAGATCAGTGTTATGATCATTGCAATGTCACAACTAAGTCATTTAATGGAATCAGAAGATTCTAGAGTTGTTGGCAGGCTAAAGGGCACCCAAACACAAGCTGAGGCAGTAGAAGCCATTGGAGTTTTGCAAAATGTGATTTTTAGGATCTGGAACCATTTTTTAGTGACTTGAAATGCAAGCTGAAGATAAGAACAAGGTCATAGATGGGCAACAGCGCTCAATAACCACGTTTTTATGAGCCTTTTGTACCTCGTATTTCCCAGCTCCAACTCCGAAGAAAAAAACAAATGGTAAATACGCTATTCACACGCAAAAAGAGCTTATACCTACCCTGTATTCGAGTAAGCAGTTTTACCCAGCAAGTAAACAAACTTGGTTTGCAAAGTGCATTCTGTATAAAACCCCCGTTTTGAGTCTAAGCTATAGCAGGAGGAGGAAAATTCCACATTTCTGTGGCAAATAACCGGAATGTAGTTAAAAGCAGGGTTTTCGGTGGTAGAAAGCTAAATGTGGCTATTGAATACGGTTATTTATTTCAAATGGCTCGGAAGCACATAAGTATAAATGCCACTCTACTACAAATGCACCTTTGCTGGGCTACTGGCTAGACGTGGCTCCAAGGAAGGGGCAGGGGGGGGCAATTGCCCCCCCCCATCGGAAACGTCTTGCCCCCCCCCCCCCCCCCCCCCCCGTCGGGGAAAATTTAGTATTTCGTCGGAGAATCTGTTTTCTTTGACGTTTATCGTAAATGATAAAAATTTTCTCATATATGAACTAGAAAAAAATTAGTAGAAAAAAGTAGAAGTATCTTATAGGAAAAAAAAAAACAATCCCCTTTGAGGCAAGAGTAGCCCGAGTCCGTATAACGTCGTCCAGATGGTGACAAAATATGGCTATTGCTTCGGGGGAAATGGTGTGTTTTGATCCTTGAAATTTCTGTTTGTCGATGCAGGGTGTCGATGAGCTGGTTTTGACCTCAGGGTGTCCACTTAGACTAAAATAGTACCATCCCCGTCCCTGCAGAATGTAGCGGTGATTACCGGTCAGACCTAAGGCGTCGTCATCGGGTTACGAGACAAATACGTACCGAATGACAATAACCAGGACGAGACGAGCTAAGGAGACGAGAGGGGGGGGGTTGTCATCGGAGGAAAAACGTGCTTCGGAGATTTTTGCTTTTCTATTACATTTGCTTATTCGCTAAACAGCTCTTCATCAGCATGTCAAGTGTGCAGACGCAGACGCACTCATTGATGCGTTTTAAAGTACTTCTCTGGGTAAATAACTGCAATATTTTATTTTCACTCAGAAGTTACAAGTAAGTTATTACTATTATAGTTATTTACAATTTATCTGATTATTGTTGGATTATTCTGCAACAAAACATATCGATGAGTAAACGATCCTTTTACCTCATACAAGGAAGTGTGTTAAAGTAGATTTAATGTTTTAATTTTTTAGTGTAATGATGTCTTGTCGGCAAATGCTAAACACAGGAAAAAATTTCTTTGGACTAATAGAATAAAAGCAAATAGATGTTTAACATTTTAAATACATTTTTCTCAATAACTTAT
The DNA here is from genome assembly GCF_026930045.1 of Uloborus diversus. Classification (NCBI taxonomy): domain Eukaryota; kingdom Metazoa; phylum Arthropoda; class Arachnida; order Araneae; family Uloboridae; genus Uloborus; species Uloborus diversus. Next base: position 139,627,496 of record NC_072735.1, on the reverse strand, counting down.
ATTGATCTTGTTTGTAGGCTGCATAATAATTTTGCTGGAAATGAAGAAGAAATGAGAATGACTTACTAAACATCGGGTTTTTGGAACAACTAAACAATCGTTGGATTATTAAACGTCAGGTTGGTAATGCATCGGATTTGGGTTCTTTTTGAGAAAATTGTCAGGGGGAGGGGCGAACCTTTTGGAAAAGGTAAAATTAAATGAATAAATAAATAAATCATGTTTTAAAAGCAATTGAAAACATACATTTTGCTTCCAAATTTAATTTTTTCAGATGTTAGATATCATGTAGTCGAAAATCATGTTTCTAACTTAAAGTAAAAGCTGCACTTAGCACAGACCGCTGTAATCATTTGATCGGACCAAGTCCAATTCAAAAGTCAACATTGCTCCTTCGAGATCGATCAAACCTACTTAGACTGATAGCAAATTCAGTCTTCAAAAAAAAATTTTTTTTTTTGCAAGTTATGTTCTACTTTTTTTTTTTAATATGCTTTTTTTCAAGTACTAAAATAGTGTAAAAAAGCAGTGCTGCACAGTCGGAGTCTGACAGATTTTGGAGACAAGGAGTTAGGAGTCTGAGTCGGAATTTGTAGGTTAAAAATTCCAAGAGTCGGAGTCAGAGTCATTTTCTCTCAATGCTTGTAACACTGCCAGTGATTGCGGGGTCGGAGTGAGAGTTGGAGTCGAACTGATTTTAAGGTAAAGGAGTCGGAGTTGAATTGTTTGTCGGTGAGTTGGAGGGGTGATTACAAACTAATTGTATCGAAAGCCAATGTTAGCAAGAAGCAATGCGTTGTCTTTTCGTTTCCCGCGCTATTTCTCTCTGTCGACTGTCGTCATTGGTTTTTCGAATCAAAAACAATGCTTACTGTGTATTATCTTAATTTTTAAAAGAGTTTATAACTAAAAAAAGTTTTATTTGCCTATTTCTGTCCTGATATTTTTGCAATTCCAACTACATCTTATAAGGCTTCAAAATGCAGTATTTTATATCTATTTTTCAAAATTTCCTCCTGGGGAGAAACCCCCCGACCCCCTACAATTGGGGATATTCTGTACTCCGCTTAAAGCGGAATCTTGGGTTACTCTTTTGATACTGTTCCCTTCTGAAGGTCAATCCAAAAAAGTACATCAGGAAAACATATTAAAGCAGGATCAAAAAAGTAAAAATATTGCTGTATGTATCAGATGAAAGAGACAGACATAGTAAAGGGGAAAAAAAATTAAAAAAATGCCTCTAACACCACCGAGACAAACGTTGTTAAAAGTACAAAAAGGGCCCCATACCTAAAATAGCTTAGGGCCCCGTTAAATCTAAATCCGGCCCTGAGTTGAAGTCGGCCATTTTCCCTCCGACTCCGTAGATCTGCAAAAATGGTCCATGTAGATAAATTTTGGGGTAAGACTTAGAATTTACATTTTTTCCTCTTAGTCTGGAAAGTGAATTAAAACTTAAAATTTGAAAGTATGACAAATTTCAACTGTTCAATAAAAAGTTTGAAACTAACGGTTATGCATTTTCGAATTATGAATGCTTCAAAAGATTTGAAAAATAAAAAAAGTTAGGTATATAGTTAATTTTAAAAAAAGAAAAGAAATAACCTTACACAAGAGAAACTGGTGCAATTAATGTTAATCACTTTGATACATAATAAGTTTGTTTATGGCGTAGTATCGTCGGCACCATGCTGAACTACCAAATGTGAAAATTGGTTCTTTTCAGGAGAGGCAAAACAATATTTTTGTCCACCAGACGCGTTTGGTTATTTTCAATGTTTTGATTTTTATAAATAACATTAAGTGTAAATCTTATTGTTTGATGTACAGTAAACTTTCGATTATCCACGAGCGGATTATTACGGGGAGGATTATCCGTGAAAATCTCGTGAAAAGAAAAAAAATAGTTAACGTAATATTTGTGGGGAAAATTTTTGTTCTTCAAAAACACAGATCTGAAATCAATTCGTCCCAGATTTTTTCCCCCTTTCCCACGACAAGTGCTCCTTCTCAAAAAACGTGAAAGTCGTTATACATTGTCACCAACTTCTCTTTGACACGGGTCTCAAGGGAAAGCTTCAACTGATTTCGGTAAAACATGTGTTTACTGAAGACCCCTAGTTTATCCCCCGAAAATCTGCAACCCTGCCATTTCTTGTGGAATCAGGGTCGAAGGCTCTAAAATTCCCGAAGTCGGAGTCGGTCATTTTTCTTCCGACTCCGCACTCCTGCTTAGAACTACTGGTGTGACTATTCGTTTCAATAATTTAAATCTCGCTCACTACATTTTAACTTTTATTTTCTATTTCAAACATGCTTCGGCGGCCCACACATTTTCCTCCAAATAGCTGTGATTTGTATGATGATATTTTTAAAAATCTAGGAATGAAATATGTTTGCGGGCCCTTTGAAACTATCATGATTACTTATTTGATTAGCCCGGGTGCCCGCCGGCTCCATCCACCACCAGCTAGGCCTAATCGATGTAGACCTTGTATTACCATAGAAATTAATTAAAAACCGTAAAAATTTCCTCCTTTTCTAATTTTTTTTAGCGCAAAATTTTTATCCGTTTCCAGTTTCTATTTGTTATCAAATAAAACACTTGTAATTGGTTTTAGCAAGCTAGGCTCTTCAAAAGATTTTAAATTTTTTCTCTTGATTTTGCGCTAGGAAAACTTAGTAGTTGTGATCGTTTTCCCTTTTCCATGCTTTCCCAAGTTATCTCGGAAAAATAATATAATGAAAGAAACTATATAAATAAATTTATAATTTAATTCGTGTTCTGACTCGCGAGGTTCATCTTAATATAAAGCTAGGCATCGGGGGCTCAAGTTTCTATTGAATTTTTTAATTTAATATTAGTTATCTTCTTCTGTTTACTTAAGATGTGGGTTTCTCTGTTCTCCAATAAATGTTTTGAGCTAGTGGATGAGCACTCAAACTCTTCTCTCCATGAAATTACAGAAGATCATCTAAAATTGCGTTTTAGAGTAACAATTTCGAAATTTTTCCGGGGGAGAACCCTCGGACCCCCCTAATTTTTACACACACAACTAAATTCCTGTTGCTAAGTTTCTTTCTCTGTATAAAACTGTTGAGCACACATTTATAAGGATTTTACATCATATTCAGATTTTCTTCAAATTAAGATTCTCAGAAGTTCTAGTTTAGTGATGACCCTGCTCACAAAAGCCTAGTTTTATGTTTTTCATTTTAAATTTGATTTTTTATCCCTACATATTTCATTTTATTTATTTTAAAACTTTTATTTTTTGCTTTTAATGTTTATATAGAATTCGGATTCTTAGACGCAAAGAATGATTAGTTTCTTTATCACCTGAATTGGAGGGGGGGGGGGTAATCTTGCAAACTATAATTTGGCTATGCCCCCCTGTCGGGCAAACTTGCCACCCTGTCGGGGATTTCCTAGCGCCACCACTGCTACTGGCACCACAGTTCCGACACAAACTGTCCAAAATTGCCTTCATGCTGTAGGTATCTATGCTCGTTGACCAATGGTGTGTGACACATTAACTTTTGTCTTTTCACTCCAGGGTCCCCTCTACCTACCACTGTTTTTTCATATGTTTAGAGAAATTGGTCACAGTGCAGATAGGCTCCAATATTGTAAGGCAAGGCGTAAGTATTTGGTACGGATTCAGAAAAGAGAGTTGGAGCAAAGACTGGCAGATAACATAAATGGGATTCCCAAGAGGTTTTTTGCATACGCTAATTCGAGGAAAGTTCGAAATAATCATATTGGGCCACTGGTTGATGAGCAGGGAATTTTAATTCAGGACGATAGTGATATTGCTAATGTTAATAACTTTTTTTCAAGTGTTTTTAACAATAACTGTATCTAAACAGTTGACACCAACAAGACACAAGCTATAGTACAGCTTGAGGACTTTGTATTTTCTAGGGATGACGTTTTACTTCATTTGAAAACAATTAAATAGACTAAGGCTCCGAGACGAGATAATATTTATCCAAAAATTTTAGTTGAATGTGCGGAGGAATTAGCAGATGTATTGTAAATATTTTCAATGCTTCTTATAACTCAGGGACAGTGCCAGAGGACTGGAAGCTGTCTAGCATTACACCGCTCTTCAAGAAAGGGTCTAAAGGGAATGCGGGAAATTATAGACCTGTGAGTCTAACTTCAGTGGTTTGCAAAATTTGTGAAATACGACAGATACGACATTAAGTGTACGTCACTTTGTCCATTCATATACTTTTATTTCTTAATATTTCTTACAACATTTCTTAATACACTGCTTAAAACATTTCAAATCGAAACTTAGTTGTTCTAACAAAACATATCTACTGTTGCCAAACAAAAACGTACAAACTCTTAAAGGATGGGAAAATAAAGCAAAGGCTTGCAACATTCTCCCACCTTTTGATTTTTTTTTCTTTTTTTACATACCTGACACATAAATTCAAAACTCATTAAAATATTAAAAATTTCATGTTACCAAATTGAACTTTAATAATAAAATTAGTGTCTCTAAGTAGTTTAATCTTAAAGTTATACCATAGGTATTATACCTCACTTTTGGCTTGACTCGCGAAATTCCTTCTTTTTTAAACACATTGATGGCTTTTAAGTTTTCAATGTCCTTAGATGTCAAGGTGTATGAACTTTACTATTAATTTTTCTGACATTTCTAGGTCATGAACCTTAAACTATCCATGCTGTCTATCTTCTCTTTTCTTGCTTATTTCTGCACATCCATGCTCTGAAAAATCTTCATTTCCTGAAGTTTTAAGAAGCTTATGTTTTTCATTTTCTGCACAACGAGATTTCTTTTCATGCAGAAATGTGTCATCATTTTTGAAAACATTCTTTCTTGACTCAAAACTAACTAAATTATGAATCACTTTGATGTGTTTGGGTATTTTACTTTCTAGCGAGTGAACTTTTCCTTTTTCCAAAGCTTGTCCCGTGTCATTAAGTTACAATGAGACCATTCTTCTTTGGGTAATTTCAGCCAATGAGGACCCTCCCACCAAGGGAATGCTATCAGTTTCTTCACTAAGGAACCTCTTGAAGGCAAGTTCGAAATATTCTCGAGACCTGGCACATGTCGCCACTTTGTTCGCTCAGCAAATTTTCTTGTATCCTCTTTATTATCCTTATTTTCTTCATTTACATCTGTTCCTCTTTCAGCATTCTTTGATTCTTCGATAGGAGTAACAAGTTTTTCACTTTCTTGTGGAGTACTTTTTTCGATTGATTGCTCACTATCAAATTCCACTAGATCTTCATTAGTTGCTTTTTTTACTTTATTTTCACTAATTAGTCCAGTTTCTCTTCTTCTATCCCTCAAAGAGGATTTATTTCTTTCATCACTTAATTCAAATCTGCCCTTTTTATCATTCACAGCAGATTCATTTCTTTTTTCACTTAGAACAGGTTCAATTTTCTTATCAGATGCAGTCACACCACTTTCTATCTTCTTTGGAGCAAATTTATTTTTTTCGCAAGCAGTTTCAATTTTTGTGTGACTTTGAAAAGTTTCATCATTTTTCTTAAAATCAGTAGGCTCATCATAAAAATCATAGCCATTTTTTTCATCACTTTGAGCAAGCTTATTTACTTCATCACTTAAAGCTTGTTCACTTTTCTTATTACTTAAAGCAGGTTCTCCTCTTCCATCACTCAAAAGAGGTTCACTTTTTTCATCTATTCGAGTAGGTTCATCTGTATCAGCACTTAAAACACAGTCACTTGTTTCCTCAATTTGAATAGATTTGCTTCTCTTATTTCTTAAAGCAGTTTCGCTACTCTCATGACTTCGAGCAGGTTTACCTTTTTCATCACTTTGAGTAAGTTTATTTTTTCTCTCATCTAAAGCAATTGCACTTTCTTCGTGATCTAGGGAATTATGACTTTTCTGCTCATCTTGAGAAATTTTCTTTTGTTTGTCTTCTTGAAAAGCTTCACTTTTTTCGTCAGCTGAAAATCTACACATCTACCATCGTCTGGTGCAGGCTTACTCAGCTCATCCGTTGAACCAGGTTCACTTCTTGTATCAACTGGAACAGTTCTGATTTCCACATCATTGAAGTCTGGTTCACTTATTTTATCTTTTAGAGGATGTTGACTCATTCCTTCACTCAGACTGGTATCACTTAAAGCTCGTAGATGTTTTCACCCCCCCTTCATGTTGAATGCCAACAACTAAAGTTTGAATCAAAACTCTCCCTGAAGTACATGTTGATAAAAGAGTGCTGCTTTCAGAATTTTCTTGTTTGCACTCTACCGTAACTTGTGATTTCTGCTTAAATTCTGGACAACAAACAAGGTAATGCTTCTTTCCACAAAACACACATTGAACTTTGTTCTTACAAGTTTTTGCTCGATGGCTTGTTTTCAAACACGCAAAACAACAATTTTTCTCTTTCATGATTTTCAATTTTTCATCATAACTTAAATTTTGTGCTTTGTAGCAGTCTTTACTTTGATGAGATTTTTCACAGAATATACAATGCATTAGGTTATTGCTATTAATTTCTTTTACTCCTGAAAACAAGTTGCTCGCAGTAGGTATAATAATATCTTCCTTATCTTTCGGAAATTTTCTGTAGGATTCACTTTGCTTCATTCCCGACTTTGCAAGGGTGATCCGTTCTTCCCCCTCTACTTCAGTCCTTAAAAAGTTTAGAAGCTGGTTCAGTCTTACACTGTATGATTTTTCTTCACTTGCAGAATTTCTTAGCCAAACTCTTAAAATGTCTTCTGGAACACACGATTCCACAAGTGGGAATAGCATAGCAGCATATTTATCGGATGTCATCCCAATAGACTCTAATGATCTTAGGTGGGATTCAAGCTTATCATACAATTGAGTAATGCTTAGCTTCGATTTGGTAGCATTTTTAACAACTAAAGTCAAGAGTTCGCGAACATAATGCTCCACTAACAGCTCCTCATGGCCAAACCTTGCTTTGAGGCTTTCAATTGCTTTTTCATTATTTTCTGCTGTTGGTGGATAACTATCAATGATCTCTTTCGCTCTTGTACCAGGCGACATGCACTGTATTAAATATTGGAATTTATCTTCCTCTTCCATTTGTTTATGTTCATGAATTCTTTTAAATTGACTCCAAAAGTACAGCCAATCTTTAACTTCACCACCGAATTTTATTAATTCCAGTTTGGGAAGTTTTAGTTCTGATTTCTCATTATTAATGCTAGCGCTTATCTGGGATTTACTTTCTAAAAAAGAATTTACGTAAACTAAAGCTTCATCAAACTTGATTTTATATTCTTCTATAGCTTCAAATTCGACAGTATAACTTTTACCGTCATCATCTGCATTTAACTTAAGTTCTAAAATTTCGTTGTCAAGAGTCATTAAACCAGCATTGATGTGTTCTAAAGTAGCTAATTTAATCTTGAGATCACTTACTGCAATATTTTCATCCTCAAACAAGGCTATTAAATTCTTATATGTCTTAGTAAAAGATGTTCGTAACGGAGATCGCTTCTTGACAAGATTTTCCATTGCAAAACAAAAACTAAAGTTTTTCAATCAGATATTCCTTAAAAAAAGTACCGACCTTCTTTAAAATCACGTCCGGGTCACCACATGTTAGATACGACATTAAGTGTACACCACTTTGTCCATTCATATACTTTTATTTCTTAATATTTCTTATAACATTTCTTAATACACTGCTTAAAACATTTCAAATCGAAACGGGAAAATAAAGCAAAGGCTTGCAACAATTGATAAAAATTACAATAGTAAATTTTCTAGAGACTAACAATCTATTGGCTAGTTTTCAGTACAGTTTCAGCAAAGGTAAATCTTGTGCAACTAATTTATTACATTTCTATGACAAAGTTACTATGGCTTTGGACAATAAGAAGCCTGTAGATGTTGTTTACATTGATTTTCAAAAAACTTTCGATGAGATACTGCATGTTGCTCTACTTAGCAAATTAGCTGATATAGGAATAGGAGGGAAAACTTTTATTTGGGTAAAAAACTGGCTGACCGGAAGGAAACAAAGGGTAGTTGTAAGGGGAAATTATTCTAATTGGAGTGAGGTTTTAAGCATGGTTCCTCAAGGATCAGTGTTAGGGCCTGTTTTGTTCATTGTTTTTATGAACGATATTCACAAAAATATTTCTGGGAGCGTGAATTGTTTTGCTGATGATGTCAAAGTTATGGGGACTGTAGAAAATGAAGAACGAGCAAATCAGCTGCAAGAGGATCTAGATCATATTACAGAGTGGGCTGATAAATGGGGTATGGCTGTTAATGTTGGGAAATGTCAAGTGCTACATTTAGGACATGCAAATAAGTGTACAAGTTATTATTTGCAAGGTTCAATCATTAGTCAGGCAGACAAAGTTACTGATCTGGGGGTCTTAATAAGTCAGGATTTAAAGTTTAGCCAACAGTGCAGCATTGCTAGTAACAAAGCAATAAGATGCTTGGGTTTATCAATAGATCTATTTTGAACAATTCTAAAGAAGCTCTTCTGCCCTTATATAGAAATTTGGTAAGACCTCATTTGGAATATGCTGTTCAGTTTTGGTCTCCTTATCTTAAGAAAGATATTAATGTATTGGAAAGGGTTCAAAGGCGGGCTACAGGGCTAATAAATGGACTTTCTCACTTAGACTATGATTCCAGGCTTAGAAGGCTAAAAATGTAGTCTTGAGCAAAGAAGAGACCGAGGGGACATGATTCAGTTGTTTAAATTTACTAAAATGAAAGATTTTACAGGGCTGAAGTTTAGCACTGAAAACAGGACAAGGGGTCATTGTTTTAAGCTATTTAAATCTTAGGCTAACATGGATATTAGAAAAAATTATTTTAGCAGGGTAGTGGAACCTTGGAACAGCTTACCGGAAGAGGTGGTAATGAGCAAGGGAGTAGATAGTTTTAAGAGGGCCATTGATCTTCACTGGGGATTGTAAATTGACTGGGACCAGTCTAGCTGGGCCCAGAGCCTGTTGCTGGTCGTCACTTTTGTATTTGAATTTTGCTCAAAAAATTTTTTAAAAATAAATTCCAAATATTTTGCTGAAATGCAGTGAAAAAGTTATATAATGAGCCAGTTCGAGCCCATAAAATGTTTTATTGATTTTAATAAGCATTTAACTGCACCTTTCTGACATCAAAAATTGGGAAAAAATGAAAAAATATTGGATTTCTTCAAAAACCAAATATCAATATTATTTTTCAAAATTTATTCGTATACTGATTAGTTAAATAGCACTATTAATCATAGTAATTATTATCACGCAAAAGTATCACACATTTTCTAGAATTACATATAGGGAAAATAAAATTTTGAAAAAAAATCTACAAATTTGATTTATAACACCTCACGCATAATGAATATTATTTTTTCAAATAATATTGTCCCTTGTTAGCAAATGATGGAAGTTTTTTCCTAGCTTAAAGTTTGGCTCGAATGTATCCATCTCATGCAGTTTCACCTCAAACTCTTATTGCAGCTTCGGTTATTAGTTTCACTCAACGTTCCACAGCTTGCGTGTGGCAGGAAAATTTCTCAAAATTTAACTCTGTTGCAGTTCTTTGTACATTTCTTTCAAGTCTTGGTCTTTTAGATGCATTGTAAGAGGTGTCTCTTTTACAAAACTGTTTGCCCAAGTTAGAGTTCCTTCAAAAATGTACTCACCCATAAACATACTAAGAGGAATCTTGCGACAACTTTTGAAACAGAATTGTTTATCACCCCTTAAAAATGCGCCATAACCAGTAACTGCCTTCAATCACAAAATGTCACCCCCCCCCCCTCCTTTTCACTCTTAGAAGCCTGTCCCGTATTTACTGTTTTTAAATCTGGCAACCCTGTCCAGAAGAACTTTTCGAATAATCCAAGTTTAATGTAATCCGAGGTGGTACAAGCCCTAATTGCTTTAGATTTTCGGGACTCTACTGTATATATACATTATTATTATTTATTTTCATTTTTCATAGTGGCATACACAAAATAATTGTCTCAAAGTGAATAATTTGTCGTTTTTGTTTATGGTTTTTATATATTATTGTGTTATTAAATAAGATGTAGAAGTTTGAAGTTTAATGTTTTGTTGCTCATAAACTAAAGCACATTTCTAATGTAAGATGCTTCAAATCTTTGTTTTACTTTTTCATTATTGGGAATAAAATGATAAATATTAAAGCTTTTGAAATGCATTTTTTATGGATAAATTTAGCTGTTACTAAGCATCCATTCTACTGAATACTTCTGCTTCATAATTTATTAAAATGTAATCTGCTTGACAAGAGATTAATTCTGTGCCTGAATATGAATTTTATACACTGAACAGCTTGCCTTAGAAATCTAATGCCCTGGATAATTTATTTGAAAGAATCTGACTTTTTTTCCTCCTTTGTTATGATAAAATACTTCTGCAAATGCTGTTACTTTCTGGAAAGAAAAAACACTTTAAATCATTATCTTAGTTTCAAATTCATAACTTAGTTTTAGCTTTTCCTGTTATTTACATAGTTGTGTTTGCTTGTTTTTTAAGCATGTCTTCAAAACCCAACTTTAAGAATGATTCATCAAAATTCCACTCGTTTCCATGAAAGAATTGCATATGATTTTGGCTATGGAGGTTTGGGAACTAGTTTCGAAGAAGGTAGACGTCTTGGCAAAGCTTTAAAGGACAAATGTGTTCTCTTTATGGGAAATCACGGTGTTATTACAACTGCAAATTCCATTGCTGTTGCTTTTGACAATATGTATTACTTAGAAAGAGCTGCTATGGTTCAGGTATGTGTATGCTAATTATTTCTTTTCTTTATCCTTAATTTTATTTTATGATGTAAGTTTAATGACATATCACTTCAATGATGCACATTTCAGTGATAATTGAATCACTTCTTGTGTTAATGTGATGTGATGAAGCAGAATGTGTACATGTCCAAAAATAAGTTTTAAAAAAATTACAATTATTTCAGTTTATAACTATTTTTTTTTAATTTATCATCCTGATATAATTAATCTTTCCTATCTTAATGCAATGCCAAGTTCCACAAGAACCCAGTTGGACTTAGACTTACCTGTTTTGAACCATTAATAAAAACATAGCTAATAAATTCAAGAAAGTTTTTTTTTCTTAGCCTTCTTAAAAGTCTGAATAAACTGATTCTGGATTAATAACAACAAGTAAGTTTTCTACTGAACATAAAATATTTCTAATTATTAGTGCTTTGCTTTCAACTACTATATTTAACAATCTTCCACTTGTTGATTTTTTTTTTTTTTTTTACCTTTTCTCAATTTTGAGTGACTTCTTGCTCAATTTAAATAAAAATAGGTGTTTTGAATTTGATTAAATTTTGTTTCTATTGCCCCCTTCCCCAAATGGTAATTTATGCTATTTGCAAATCAGTTTAGAATTACAAGGGGTTGGTGCTGAGAAAAATCTACAAACATCTGCACCATTATGTTGGGGATATATCTATGATTTACTTTGTATCAGCTGCAGTATGTTTTCTCAACTTAGCAATTCTATTTATCCAAGTTGTCTCAGTCTTGAAAAAGTACTAGCTTTACTAATCTCTTGTACTTTTCTATATATCAATACCATAATGAGTTTATGACTAATGACAAGAATTCAAGCTCCCTGTTATCATTTCGCAAAATTGACATACATAAAACATTTTATCTGCATGAATATTTCTCAAATTATTAGTGACAATAGAATTTGTAATACTAGAAATGCTGTTACAAATAATACTATCAAAAAAGAGAATTAAACAAAAACTTTCCAATTGAGTTGTTTCCTTCAGTCAAAAGTTCTACTTTTAGTCCCTGTAATGAAAAGAATAAGCAAAAAAAAAAAAAAACTTAAGAAAATACTTCAATTTTCCCAGTACTATTTTTTTTATCCATACTATTAAAATCTGTTCGCGTCCGCCTATCTGTCTGTCTCTATGTCTGAGGTTTGATCTTCTCGAGAATCGCTGTGAGTCCAAAGTCAAACGAGGTACAGATTGATTCAAAATTTTTCAAAGAAAACAGTAAGAGCAATTTAAATAAAACGTCAATTAACATCATGTTCTCGGGAATTTTTATTTCTTTCCTGTTGCCATTTTGCATATTTGTTAGCAAATAAAATTCTAATAATTGTTTTAAAAACATAGTTTTTTTGGCTGCTATCCAAATGCAATAATGACGACACAAAGCACAAGAAAGATAGTACATGAATATGAGGAGAAAACATTTTTATTATTTTCAATGCAGCAAAATTGCTGGTAAGTTTTTGTCTGGTGTATACGACAGATCAGAGATCGAACGGATCATGGAAATTCCGGAAAATTATGGAAAAAAAATTAACAAATTTCAGACCTGGAAAAGTCATGGAAAATTAATATTTTCATTAAAAGTCATGGAAATTTATTTAAAGTCATGGAAAAATGTCTTGTGCAGCAGTAAAGTAACAGCAGCTAAAAGAGCATTGGAAATTTTTAGTGATTTAACATTAGTGCATGTAAAAGCTATTAATACTCGAAAATTGAACGATCCCAAAAATAAAATCTGACTTAGGAATCCTATTGCATCCGCCTCTGTAATAACCACCCGCCTTTTATTGTGATGTGATTTTACTGCTGGGTCATCATTAATTTTGAATTTGCTGTTATTTTCTGCTCTTCTTATACTTTATATTCTGTAGTAGTGGACGCATGTCTTTGATTTTGGCTCGCCCGCTCAAAAAGTGTAATTCTATTGCATCAGGGTTAACCACTTGTAGAAAGAAAGAGCATTAAATTTATCAGAGTTTAAATAAATTTATCTAAGAGTTTATCAGAGTTTATCTAAATTTGTTGAAGGTTTTAGAAAATAAAGACTTTAGTCAGGCGATAGAACATAGAAATAGGGGAAATTTAGTACCCTAAAACAGTGGTGTCCAACATACGGCTCGCAAAACTGATCTGTGTTGCCAGCTGAAACATCTGGTTTGGAAAAATGAATTTACTGACAAACAAGGCTGTACTTCAATGCATGACAATAATGTCAAGTTACATGGATGGTAAGAAACAATATTGACACCAAAATACAATTTTTATGAAGTAAATTTTTTATTGGAAACTTAGCAATGACTCATTCAACATTTGCCCCATTCATTACTATTCTGCCGTATTTATTTAATATTTAAACATCAGTATATTCTTTCACTATATTTTTACTTTACTTAAATTTATGTGATAAAGACAAATAAGTATAGTTTATTAGTTTCTGCAGTGTGTACTGATATTTTTTCAGTTACAAGTAAGTGCTTCAATGAGGTAGTGGCATTTACATAAAAATTTTGCTTATGCCTATTTCAAAAATTGTACAGTTTGACATTAAATAGCCCTATTCTCTTCGTGTAACGAGGTCATAAAAATTTGAAGTCGTGAAAAAATCTTGGAAAAGTCATGGAATTTCTTTTATCTGTATTGAGTATGAACCCTAACAAATGTCGTTACATAAACCAAAGCATCAGTTGACGGTACATGCGCACACACGGTTTTTGTTGCCACGCTCGCTTTGATGTTGTATCTTCAGTGTGCCGGATATGTGAGGCATGCATCACAGACTGGGGTTGTAATTTTGAATGCCTACTTTGATGACGATTGTTGTTTCCTTCATGTTCTCTTTCCTAAGTTTTTTGCTGTACTAAGGATAATAAACATGTTTTCTTCTCTTATTCGTGTCGCCCTTTTTTTTATTTGTGTCGTCACTTCTGCACCAGGAAAGCATTTTTAACCATGCATTGCTATGTGGTTTCCCATCGTCTTGGTGTACTCTATCTGCCTTGAAAGTCTAAATGTTGTATTGATACACCCTGTATTAACAGAAAATTGATATGTATATCGCTAATATATGAGAGTGCATTTTTTTTAAATGTAAGTTATCTAGTAACTAGGGCTCGACCGATGGCATTTTTTGGCCGATGGGCCGATGCCGATTGTTCAAAGATGGCCGATTGCCGATTGTTTTCCTCCAAATGGCCGATGGCCGATGGCCGATGCCATTGGCCGATGGCAAAAAAAAAATTAAATCTAACAGAAATAAATTGATAAGATTGTCAGGGATTTAAAGGATCATTTTTTCATTTCACTTTACTTCCTTTCTAACAAATAAGGACTTGTAATCAAAAAAAAAAAAATCAAATTTCGACCTAATTTCTATTTTACGATCACCCAATTTAAACTTCACAAGTTTTTTCGGCACATCTGTACACGCATATGTACCAAAGAACATATAGATGGCCAAAATATCCATTTTGAACACCTTCTCAGTTAATTATCGCAAGTTCTCTTGGGATGTAAACTTGCGTCACTCAGAAACGTTATGAAATAGTAAATTGAAAACTCATACGTACGTAGTATGATCTAAAAGTTTGAGGACAAGCAGTATAAAACCTTACCTTGAATAGTTCACATTACCGAAGCACATCTATCATCTATCTGCAAAATTGTCACCTTGAACGACTATGCACTTCTGCCAATGTTCGTATAGCTTTTAGAAGTACTCCTGGCAGCCATTTTTCGCGACCTCCTATAAGGCATCTTGCACTGCTTCTTTAACTTCATCCTGGGGTAGAAGGCGACTTTCACGTTGAGGATTCACGGTTTGATTAATCAATGGTCTGATATGACAAACAAATATCGTACCGTTTCGTCGGACTTAGCTCCGTGTGACTCTAACATGTTCCCAGCAAAAAAGCATTTGCATGGACGCCGCTTTCTTCCGTCAGGAAAAGATAAAGCTGCATCATAGTAGGTTGCGAAAAAGGCTTCCAGGAGTGTTTCCAAAAGTTATATGAACACTGGCAGAAGTACATAGTCCCTCAAGGTGACCCTTTGAAGGTGGATGTGCTTCGGTAATGTGAACTATACATTTTATACAGCTTGTCCCCGAAATTTTGGATCGTACTACGTACAATCTATATAGGATGTAGTTATGCTTCTCTTTTTTGACTGTTGTAAGATGATAGAGAAAGAACTACAGCCGAAAAAAGAGAAAGAAAAAAAACAAAAGGAAGAAAAAGACACTGTTTAATATCCAACTGATTTTTTTTCTTTTAATTGAACATATAACTAAGATTTCAGCAATGTTGTAATAATGTATGGATTATGTACGCTATACATAGTTAAAAAACGTTAAATTATGTTGTTTAATCATTCAAAAAAAAAATTTAAGAATAAAAATATGAAACCGTCAACAAATTATGCAATTAATTGGAAAGATTGCACGTAGAAATGTTTTAGTCATGAAATTAAACAAAAAAGGTAACAGATAAATTACAATATTAAATCAAAATAGGAATATTTTAATATTTATTCAAAATTTATGAATAGAAAAATTTGCATTTTTCATAAAAGCTATAAGAGTGACATAAATTTTTCTGAAAAAAGAAATAGCCATGAAAAGAGCGAGCTTCTTAAAACTTAGCTACAATAAAAAAAAAACTCGATATTTACTCCAAGTAAATAATAACGGAATACATATACTACTTGATCTGATGTTTGCGCACACAATATTGAACAAGTTGATTGTTTAAAATCTTTTATAAAGCACTACAAACAAGTTCAAATTAAAATTTTCAATTTAACAATAATTTTCTGAAATTTAAAAAATTGCTTAATAGAAAATCCTTGAAACTTTTATGTAAAATATTATTATAAATATGATGTAAACGAAAATAACTCGTTCATTGATGTTATAAAAATACATGAAAATAGTTACTTACAATAGAAAAAAAATCGATCGCTATAAATGATGCAAAAAAGATGGCGCATTACGAAATAAAGATAAATTAAGAATGAGAAATACGCAAAATGACATTTCTTGAGCAAAATAAATAATCGCTAAATATTTAAAAAATGCTTGAAACGACGAGGGAGGGGCGGGGGAGGGGGGTCACCCCCTGATTTTGGAGTAACTCACAACGTTAAACTTCGTTCACAACTTCGTCCTCATTTGTTTAGTACAAAACCACTACCACCAACGCCTCGGAAGAGTTTCTGAGTCGACTTTAGCACTTCTGAAGAAAAAAAATCAAAAGTCCCTTTGATTTCCGCAATTATGTCACCATTCAAAGCGTCTTTAATCAATTTCTTACATTAATGCTCTAAATTCTTCCTAAACAATAGATTAAGTTTGAAAAAGACAATCTCCAATTTTATAAATGGTGTTAGTTTTAAACAACTCAGATGTGCAACTAGAAATTAATTTCAGAATTACAGGGAGGGAGGGGGGGCAGGCAAGAGTTCTAAAAATTCTTTTTCGTTCAACGAAAATCTACCAAAATGGCACAAAAATCGGTTTCTCCATCTCATATGTGTTTCCATGGTCTCCCCAATCCGGCAATATACACTCTATAACAAAAAAAAAAAAAATCGCGCCACTGACGCCTACACACTGCCGAGCCAGATTACAGTGGTTCATGGCTCGATCGGGTTGGTATGGTGCCGACTGGGGATGTATAGTCTTTAGCTTTTAACTGTGTCATGACGATCATCGAAGACGTGTTTGGAGACGCCCAGGGCAGAAGAGGGATCTTGGTTTCACTTTTGTACGCCACACTGGCCCTCAACAAGGCATTATGGTCTTGGGTGCTATTTCCTTTGATAACTGGACCCCTTTGGTCGTAATTAGAGGTACACTTACTGCACAGTGGTACGTCGACGACATCCTAAGACATGTTTTGTTGGCGTTCCTTTTGCAGTACCCTCGGCTGGTTTTCAGCAGGACAATGTAAGATAACATACGGCATGTGTTGCTATGCATGTCTGCAAACTTGTCAAACTCTTCTGTGGCCTGTTAGATCGTCAGATCTCTCTCCCATCGAGCATGTCTGGGATATGATGGGATCGCGATTGCCTCTGGCAAGGAATGTTGATAACCTCGTCCGACAATTGCAGCGAATTTGGCCGGAAATACCGCAGGACAACCTCCGGGAGCTTTATCGGTGTTTCCCACGTCGTTGCTTCAGCTTGTATCTAGGCTAGAGGCGGGTCAATACCTTATTGAACTTGTTACTGTAACTCTGACATAAATTATTCAATTATTCTAAAAATTTAATCATTTACTATTCTGTGCATTGTCTTCCTATCCACCAATTTTCGTCTCAATCGGATCACTCTTTCTTGGTGCGACGATTGTTTTGTTATAGAGTGTATGACCAAATGATCGTCAGTCTGAGCTGCTGTATTAGTTTTGTATTGAAATAAGTAATTAATAGCCACAAAAAATGAGTAAATAGGCTTTTTAGAACACCCGATCGAAAACAAAAAGGGAAATGCACAACTGGAACGTACACACACCCCACATGCGAAATTTTAACCTTCTACAGCTTACCATTTTTGAGTTATGACTTATAAGAGATACATACGTACATCCAGCCGCAAGAAACAACGCAATAATTAACTTGTATGGTACCTGAATGTAGTATTAAAAACTCTCTCTGGGGTGACTAAAATAGAAATTCATACTGAAGTTTAAGGAAACAATTTTATATGAAAACAATAACTCTCTTTACTTTGCATTAAAAAGTGAAACAGCAAAGGTCTTTTTTTTTCGAAAACATCGGCCAATTCCATCGGCTTTTCGATGCTTTTAATGCCGATGGGCCGATGTTTCCTGCAAGTTAGCATCGGCCGCCGATGCCGATGCCGATGGCTAAATTGTCGAACCATCGGCGCCGATGCATCGGTCGAGTCCTACTAGTAACCAGCCTGATTTGTTCATAATTGGAAAAGAAGAATTATGAAAGTTGTAATTTCTTGCCTAGAAAAAGTCCTGTTTCAAGTATTCTTGATGACATATTCCTGAGTTGGTGTCAAGTGCTTTAATGACAAAATTTCAGTCATTCAGCATTTTTTTCTATTTTTCAATAAATGTTCTCTTCCTAACCATCTCAGATTTTTTAGAAAGTTCCAGAAGTCATACTTTTTGACACATTATTTAAACATATGCATATGTTTTTTTTTAAATTTAAGTTTTAATAATTGTCGAGTTATTATTATTATTATTATTTTAATTTACAAACTAGCACTATTTTGCCAGCAGTACTTTAAAATGCTTTAGTTGCTTTTTTATCTGTTCAAAAGAGCCGTGTAAAAGCTCATTTTAAAATAATTGTAAAATGTTTAATTTGATATATAACCTGACTAGTGACTACCTTTCTTTTGAAAAAAAAAGTGTACTTTTTTGTTATAGGGGTATGTTGCTTGTTTTTTGACTTGTTTACTTTCTATCTTTGCGAAAATAGAGAAATAAAGTATATGTCATTGTTATATTTGCTTTAATGCAAATATAGACTTAATACTCACTGTAATATTTTGACTGCTTTACATCTCAAGAATTAGAAGGAAAAAAATGGCAGAACCTATTGCCCAACTTAACCTACTGAAAAATATCTTGTGGTTGTTGGTCAATGAGAGAAGCATTTTAGGGTTGTAACTAGGGCTCTAGAGTTGGAGTTAGACCGATTTTTGGGTTGGTTAATTTCTCTCTTAGTCCGCAACTCTGCCACGGTTGCTGAGTCAGAGTCGGATTCTTAGAGTTTGAGTCAAATACTTTGAAATCGTCAGAGTCTGATTCAGTCTGTCATTTTCCTTCCAACTCTGCAGCCCTGGTCATAGCTATATTGTTCAAACATCTCATACCCTCTGAAAATAATATTTTGCACTAGGCAATTTAAAAAATAATTCAATTCAGAAGAAAAACTTTGCAAATATTTTAAAAGACTCACTTTAATTAAGGAGTAAATGTAAATTTTTCAAAAAGTATTTATCAGATTAGAAATGCTCATTTTAAAAGTTTATCAAAAAGTTATTTTTTAAAAACTAAACTAAAAGGGCTTTTAGTTTCATTTTCTTTCATTCCGGACTCGATCACAGGTTGATTAAAACTGTTGAAAAATAATATATGCTTGTCTGTATTCCTCTAAAATATATGTCAAATATGTACACACTTAGATAGGCAAAATGTGTTGCTTGTCAAATATAGATCTCAGAATTCTTTTCATGAAGCGTCTACTCATTCTTTGTGTATATACTGTCCGCCTTGCTTAATCGAATATTGTTGGTTCCAAGAAATATTATTTGATTAAGTGGGGTTTTGATTAAGCAGGGAAATTTTCTTAGGGGGGGGGGATTATTGTTATTGGCAAAAAGTTTTTGAAATAAGCTAAGTTAACAAAATAGTTTAATAATTAGTTAGTATATACAGGCAGTTATCAAAATAATGGAAACACCTGAGAATAAAAATGACATTTTTGAATGCGCTTTGTAAGTAATAAAAATAAAATTAGGTGTCTGTTTTTTTTTTTTTTTCCGGGGGTCTTTAACATTGTGTTCATTGGGAAATATTTGGTTCCGTGAGGTTTTGTTCGAATAAGCAAGGTATTTGTTTATCTGTTACCCGATTAAGCGGAGCTGACAGTATTTCAGAGAGATTGTGCTTGTAATGAAGTATTGCGCCACATTTAAAGCAATAAAGCATTGGGATAAAATGCTATTGATGCATAAGATTTGAAAATTATAGTGTTATGCAATACTACTACTTTATTGATATCTGGAAATGTGAATTTTTACCTCACAATTCAAGCTTGAAAATCCTAAATAAAACTTATTATATTTGTGTAAAAAGTATTTTGATAAATCACTGGATAATTAATTTATAATCAAAAGCAATGAGCATATGTAATATAGATTTTGACTTTTCAATTATTTGAATAAATTTTCTATAATCGAGGGATTAGCAGCAAATAAAAGTCATTCTTTCTGAGCTTTTTGAAAACATCACCCCTATTTTTAACTGGGAAGGGGAGTGCAGAGGGTGAGAGTCATAATTTGTGTGTTCCAAAACTTATTTTCATTTATGTAAAGTTTGTTTCATTTGAGTGTATATCCTTTAATGTAGGTATTAGCATCCAGCACACAGGTCGATCTGAAAGAAATGGAGCTTGAAATAGTACAGCTGACTTCAAAGCAAATATGGCAAGATTTGGATGAGTATGCTGAAAGTCATCTTCAAACTGTCATAAGGCGTTTGATGAAAGAATGTCCAGACTTTAATTCAGATTATTAAATAAGTAAGTTGTCTCATTATTATTTTTTTCCTCCAACTTTGAAACACATTTTTCTTTTATGTCATTTTGTACTTTTTATAAATAACAGTAATCTTTCAATTATAAGTCTTCTCTTTAATGTGTCTGTCTCTCCAAAAATTGTATACACAGTAGCGTACCTAGGATTTCTTTTTTGAGGGGCACAATGAAATTTTCTTGTTCTCAAATTGGATTTTCGTATTTATACAAACAGGAAAATTATGTAAAAAAATGGACATCTTCAATTTTGAATTTTTTTACTTATTTCAGGGAGGGTGCAGACCCCATAGAGCCCCCTTGACTATGTCACTGTGTGTACATATTAATGAAGTTAAACTAGGATTTTCATTAATTGCTTTCTGTAATATTTTTGCTTATTTCATTAATTGAAGTATGAAAGAACATGCACTGATTTATAAACACAATAAAGAACACATTTTTATTCATAATTTATTTAATTTATCTGTGCTGTATTCACAAAAGATCACTATAGTATTTGTATTTGAAAGTCTATGATACATAAATATTTATGAGTCAATATAAATAGAAAAAAGATTGCTTTGTGATATAATTTACAAGATGTTTTTATTCATAAATACACTCACTACTGGAAGTGACTGAAAACTGTAAAAATATTTGCACCTTTTCTTTGAAGATACCTTGTATAATTGTTTCTTCATTTTTCAAATATGTGCACAAATATATTCTATGACAAAAGGCTGCCTAAAATTAATATGCAATTAAAATAGTGTAGAAAAGTTCAACTACAAATCACAATGTATAGGAATTAACAATATTCTTTTCCATTGCATATGAGTAGTAGATCTAGAATAAAAACATATTTTTAGAGGGGGGTTTTTTTCTTCCTTTTTTTTCTGTTTACTCATTCAACTGTCACATTAGTTTTGAATCACAAAAGTTTTGCAAAATACAAGTTACGGCTAAAGAATTTAAATTTCACCCTTCAAAATGAACATATAATTAACCAAAAAATCATTACAAATGATATTTAAAGCATTTTTTTTTTTTTTTTGTACCTTTAGTGAAAAAACTTCTCATTGCTTAGATCTTGGGTTGTGTATATCTTTTAACAAGTATAATCTTATGTGTGCAGAAATTTCAGCATATTTTTTGAGGCAATATATTTCAAGGACAAAGTTACCAAAATTGCATGCATTCCGTACATTTTAGCTCTTACAAGAAAATGCAGAAAGAAACAAAAAGAGAGAAAAAAAAGGGGGGGGGATAGATTTAGGCTTTAATGTTATTAGAGCAGTTTTTAAACTGCTTAATTTTGTCACTTTCATCTTCCAAGTCAGATTTTAGATGGAAGTACTGGTTTGGATAAAAATTAGTATACCATGAATGGATGTTGGCTTTTTCACTTTATGCGTGTTCAAAGTAGCTGTTGTATTTAATGCTAGGTAAAGTATATCGCATATGTTTGTCCGTAAAATTTTAGTTTTAAAATTTTAAAATAACTCATACTGCCTCTTATAAATTTGTAAAAGATTACAAAAATTACTTGGCTAACAGAGTTGTCCTTGTTGATATGTATTAAGAATATATACACTCATTTCTTAAATTTTTTTAGAATGTGAAAGTTAGAGAATGAAATGCTATAAAAGAAATTATATTATTGCTATATGCTATACACAGGGGGAAATATTGAATGTTATATATTCATATGCATTAAAGTTCTTTCTTTATGCAAACTAATTCTTTGCATAATGTTTCATTAAGTACTTTTGAAAATCAAATATGAACTAGTGATGTGAAAACTTATAGTTTTTCCAATCAAACGTAAATTTGACCCACAAACTTTAATTTTTTAAGTCTTATGATCATAATATTGCACCCCGGCAAGGAACAACACAAGATTTATGAAAACCGTCCTGACGAGGAAGGCTAAGCCACCACCAGCTCCTCCAGTTTTTCTGTCTGAACGGAAGACATTGTACCCCTTTACCTTCAGTTTAGAGGTCTCTTTAAGCTTGGTTTCCTGAAGAGCAATAATCTGAACTTCTTTAGTTTCGGCCGGCTCAAGAAGCTGGTCAAGTTTAATCCGCGTTGCTGCTGTACCAAGCCCATTAATATTGCATTGCAATATTCTAAGAGGGCGATGCTTGAATGGGGAAGGACGCATATTTTTCGAACGAGGCCCACTTCCCAAACCTCGAACGCGTCTCTGATTATCCAGCGCGACAGACGATGCTGTATGGCTTACTAAGGGTGACATATTTTCATGGAGAAGGGAAAAAGCAGCTTCTCATGGTACTAGGTACCTGGAGCTCCAATGGAGAGAAGTCTGACTTGGCTCCGGTGCCTGCAGATGCTTAGCTGAGCATAGTGGAACATCTGGATTCTTACAGACAGCCGTAGCTCAATTCAACATCTACAGGACTGGAACCAAGTAAATGACCTAGTAAGCATTCAAATCATCAATATGCTTAAAACTATTTCAAAGCGAAGAGATGTCCACCTTCAGTGGATCCCCTCCCACGTCAACATTCCGGGAAATGAAACCGCGGATGCTTTGGCAAAAAGAAGCTGCTCTGAGATGGCCACGACTGATTACGACCTAACCTTTGAAGAAATTTTCTCTGCGGCGAAAAATAGAGACCGGCATGTCTGGCTAGCTCCTCCAGCTCATTCTTGGTACAGTAGACCAAAACCAGGAGGTGCATTACGTTTCAAGGCCGACAGACAGGACCAAACGGCCATCTCAAGACTCTTCAGTGGGCACCTGAAATGCATGTCATTTGAATCCGGCCGTAAAGTCTTCCCAACGTGTCCCAAGTGCCATCTGCTGCCGGCCTCCCCGCAACACCTACTGGATTGCTTGGGGCTCACTCTTGAGGATGTCCGCGACAACCCACTCCTGGTGCTCGACTTTGCGAGGGTGCATGGAATTATGGATTTGATCTAGCTGTCGCTAGATCCTGAAGGATTGGACACAACAACATGAAAACCGTAACTAGGCTAAATCAATAACTAGTATTAGTTATTGAATAACTATCTAATTTTATTGCTCTTTCTTACTGCTATACTCGCACACTGTTAGCTTGCATAAATGGTGCATTGGGGCCTAAAAAACAATAACCAATAATGAGACATCATTTAGATTTCATAATTAAAAACAAAAATTTTTGATATTTAGGTATACGTGATTGATTTAGACAACACAAACTAACCAGCAAACTTTACATAATTTTTTTTACGCATATTGTAATATTTGAGACTAAATTGCTTAAAACTATTATTGTGTAAAAACTTGAATTTCGACAAAAAAAAAAAAAAAAAACAGCTTTGAGTGTCATTTTCCTTGCTGGGGTGCAATCTATTGCAATATATATTTTACTTTTACACAATTGAAAGTTATCTAGCATACTTGAAAATATTTTCTCCCACTTTTTACTATTATTTCATCAAAATTACTTCATTTTAGAGTTTTTTTTTAAAAATTATATTTGCAATTTTGACTAATTTTTGCTGAATATCAAAGTGAGCTCGACGTTGATTTTCATTTCTCGTTTTCTCAATAACTTTCATTGTTCTTCATCCCGCAATTAAACTTTTGCCTTCCTGATGAAACAAAGTTATGTCATTGCTCTTTGCTTTATTAATTAATTGATTAGACTTTGCTAAATATTTTTTAAAGATTTCAATGCCCCAAATATTTTGATAATATTTACAGTGATAGTATATTCCCTAAAATTCATTTCGTTGTTTAATATTTTTTTCTACAAAAGTTTGGTCTAGTTTTTTTCAATCTTTCTCTTTTTCTGATTAAACCTAATTGAGCAAGTAATCAATATTTCACCAGTTAATATTGTTGTTGCTTGTAAAACTATTAACACCTAATGTTTTGTTAAGAAAGGAATGATTGTTGCTGCTCATCATTCTCTTTGATAAGTTTTGATAAAATGTTATATGCAGCATGTTCTACTTTTAGCTACTTTATTATATTTTTATTTGGAGAATATTTTCTCAAGGAAATTTTGAGTAATTAAATAACAAATAACTACCTTTGTGCTGAAAATTAAAATAATCAATTAACCAACGTTTTGAAGCACCAAAACGTTGGTTAATTGATCATTTTAATTTCGAGTAATGTTTGATTTAGATCATTTTCGAATGTAATTCTTGGTGAATTTCTCCCAAAATGTGCCTGGCTTTTGCCTTACCCAGCGAAGCCCAGTTACTCAGAACCAGTATTAGTACCTAAATTCAACATAGGTAAATCTAGACTGTAGTACACCAGTCTCTGCTTGGAAAAGCTCAAATGCTTTCCATAAATCTACCTCATTTACCCTGTCTTCGAAAAGAAAGTATGAAAACTCTCAAGCCTTCGGATTAATTTATTAAAATTTGAAAATTCTGAAAATTTGGGATTCCTTTACATTAGAATGCAGTCATAAAATGTGTCCTCATAAAAAAAGACATTAAATCATGTGTAAAAAAATTCATTATAAATGGAGATAAAACAAATTTCATGTCAGTAAAATAACTTTTTTCGAGGCTGTGGTACAATTAGGATCTTTCTGGTTAAAGTTTCACACGACATTCCTCAGGCTTCTAAACCTATATTGGCTACCACATAAGATTTGATGACACTACTTCTGATTAGTTTATCTTTTGAGAGAATATCTTTTTGATGCATTCTGAAATATTGGAACCAGTGATTTGTTAATTTTTGGAATTGATTACATTCTGTTCCAAGTTATTTGGATATTTTTGAACTTATTTTAGCTTTAATTAAAACCAGGGGCTTTGTCTTTAAAGTGTTAAAATTTAAGCAATATCAATTTGTGCAAATTAAAGAACTTAAAATATTCATACTAATTTCAAAGGCAATCGCCTTTTTTGTCTGTGCCTAGCAAAGAAAAGGAAATCTGTTATAAAAGTAAAACTTAAATACCTAAGAGACGGCTCGAAAACCAATCAGATTTTAATATTTGCTGTGCCAAGCCTTGACTGACTGTATTAGCGATATTAGAAAATGCAAATTTGAGCCCATTTTAAAAGAATCATTGAAGTAAAATATTTAAACTTTAGGGATATGGTCATTTCTAAAAGTACCACCCTTTATCAAAAGCTGTTTGCCTTCCTCCACACTCACGGTATTCAGTTGAACAAAAGCTATTTTTACTTTATTTAATTATTTATGTATTCATTTATTTTTGAGTCAAACAAATCAGTAACATTTTTTTTTTTTGAGTTTGAGCATGTCATTTATCATACTTTATTTTTTAATTTAGAGTAAGGTTACAGCAGAGTACTTAGTCTGTCTTTGCTTGGCTCATAGTGCATCCAAAAGTGTTTAGGTAATTTTTATGTATTAAAATTAAAACTAAAAAAAGGATGCTATATATGAGTCTTAAAATTTTTGATTTATCAACCATATTCATTAAAATGCATAAAGTTTAGGGCAAAATTTAGCCATGAGCTTAGTATGGCAATGTCTCTTCCTCAGAAGCTTGTCAAATTTGTGTAATACATTGCTTTTTTCTTTGTTTTTCTTGTCCGTTTTGCAACCCTATGCGACTATTTCAAGCGCTGTTATTTCGCATGTGTGCTCTGGAGTACATCATGTGCTTTTAGTAACAAACATAACTTAAGCTACTTATTAGCACTTTGAAAACAAAGACCGGACAGGAGGAGTCATTTTGGAAACTAACCAAAATTTATCAGAAAGTGTATTTAATCAATTTATTTAAATTTAAAAAGAAAATTTTTTAGTTTTCTCTCAAGGGTTTATGTGCTCCTGTGCACAAATAAAGGAGCCGCTATTGCCTTACATTTCTTTAACTCTACTAAATGGGCTTGAATTTGCATTTTCTAATATCTCTACAATCAATCATGATTCAGGGAATGCTGGCTGAAACTCTATTGGTTTTGGCAGCATCTTTCAAGCATTTTCTGTTCACTCTAACAATAGTTTTTTTTTCCATTGCTAAGCACTGACAAAGGGTGCAATTGCCCTTGCAACCAGTCTGTCTTTTTTTATCTTTTTAGTTTGTGTCTATTGACAATTTTTATATTTTACCACTTCTTTCATCTTCTATAAGGACTAGCAAATTAATAAAATTTTCATCAAAATGTTCTGTAGCAGTAAAATGATCAGCAGTGGTTGACTTCGGACAACGAGAACGTTTCAGGTTGCATTGTCTCTCGTGCTGTTTTGTTCTAGTATTGACACTTCCTATGATAGTTAAACGCAAAATTACCCTCAGCTACATAGGATCTTAGATACACCATCAGCAGGATGTGGATCTCCAGCTTCTTTTGATGAAAAGACTTGTTTCAATTTCAATGCTGACTTTCATGTGATCTCATTGATTTAACTTCTGTAGCATCTTCCTGATATAGTTGATTATTATGTCCATGTATGGAAAAATGCCTTTTTTTTTAATTTTAGCTTGAGGCCTGATTAAGAAATTAAATATATGAGAATGAGTATCTTCTAGCTGAAGCTGAGCTGTAACCATTGGTGCCCAATTTCTCGTAATTGTTCAAGCTTACTGTTTCTCCTTATCAGATCAATGAGTCTTAATAGTGCCTTCTTTTTAGGTGATGGTTTGAGCATTTGGTTCTAATAGCGATTAGCATAATTAGGCTTCTTAAATATCTGATTTCCTGAACATGCATCTTTTTTATTTGTAAGAACAATCAAATTTTCTTCCCTTTTCATTGCAAAAGTCACAAGAGATTGCTGGATGAAAGCTATTCACTATAATTAAGATATTATTGAGCATATCCTCCGCAAGTTTCCGAATAATAAATATGTCATTGACATATCTTAGTCAAACAGTTGGTTTTGGATTCAGTGGCAGATTTATCATAAGTGTCACAATTGCAAGGGGGCCATACTAGCAGAGGAATCCTGCTTTGAATACACTTATGCATGTGATTAATTTTTTTGCGTAGTCTTCTGACATGCATAGGGGCCTCCAAAAATACATTGCATTGTGGCCCATTACCTCTAAATCTGCCTCTATTTGGATTAACTCTTTCCAAAATTTAAGTTTCAAACTTTTTTCAAACAGCAGTTAGCCATAACTAGACTGAAAGGGCATCCAACTGCTAAACCATCAATGTGTTCATACTATTCCTTATTCCAGAGAAAGTATGTTGAGAGAAACAATGCAGGAAAATATGTAGCATAAACATTTCTCAACTATATGCCAATAGGGCATGATTTAAAAACTCACGTGCACAAAAGACTGTTTTAATTTTATCTCACAAATCTTTTCCATAAAATATGATGAATGTCTTATGTAGTTGTGACAACTTTCTGTATGTTGCTGTAGTAACTGTTACAAAAGGTGAATGCTTAGCTATGGCATAGGGGACATTGCCAAAATGTCATTGGATCATTCCTATGCAATTTGAAGCTTTTATCTTGATATTTCATCCTCATGTAGGGAACAGTCACCACTACATTAGAGATTCCTTTGATTTTATATTTAATATTTTGGTACTGAATTTATACTGCCTTTTTCTATGCTAGTCAGTTCTGATGTGTCGATTTTTTGAAAAGTTCTTATACTTAAAGTTGTAAGATATAAAGAAAGGATTTTCCCAGCAAAATACCACTGGGCTACTCCAGCCTCATTATGCTTCTGCTGGTATAAGTTATACCAGCACCAATCCTTTTAATAAGAATTGTTAAAAAATATTAGTGGCTTTGTAAGAAAATAGCTGAGCCGTGTTCTGGGCTAGGTATTTTCATGTAAAAGTATTGAAGCTGAAGTTCACTACCAAAGGGCACGATTTTGAGGGTCACGGATCAGGACAAAATTCTGGATTTAGGTCAATTTCCACTAGGTATGAGCCCAGGTAAAGCAGTTTGACTGCATAGGCCCTAGTTTGGTCATAATGGGGGTTGAAAGTTGCTAGATTAGCTACAGAAAAGCAATGGTTTCTTCCTTGAAAGTAACATTTTTTTGCTCTTTTCTTGATATTGCATTACAGTATCACCAAACTGAATGTATTCACAGTATAGAATAAATTCCACTACCCCTATGTTGTACTCACAAGAGGCGCGTCAGATGTTAGGAGAGCAAATAGTTTGGCAAAATTTCTAAATCCAGAAGTTTATCCAGATTCTTGACCCTCAAGTTTTTGCTGTCTAAACTACACTGATATGAAAGACTCCAGAACTGCAATGGCGTTTTTATTGAAATTTGAAGCTTTGGACAATATCGACCCTCCCAAGATATGTGGCGCTTCTTATCAGTGTAATGAAAGGGGGTAGATTTACAGTAGACTCCCGATTATCCGCGAGTGGTTTATCCGCGGGGCGGATTATCCGCGAATCAATCAACAATCACGAACATGTATTTTCGCAGTAAAAAGCTAATACCAGTGGCTGTTTTTTCTTTTTTCTTTTTTTTTTTGAAAAATTGTAAGTTTACACTCAGTTGTTTTTGATTGATTGATTGATTTGATTTAATTTTATTATTATTATTATTATTATTATTTTTGTGAGTTCTTCATCGTACATACACTTGTTTGTTATTGATGTTAAGTTCGGGTGTGCAAAAATACAAAACATTTGTACTGTACTCTCTATATATTTTCACTGTTTGCAGAAAGTGTTATGCATCAATACAGTTAAGAATTTGAGATAGGACAATTTTTACCTGATTTGTCCCCCATTTTAGTCTTTTTTGCGGTTATCCGCGATTTTTATTATCCGCGGCACTTGTGCCACCTAATTCCGCGGATAATCGAGAGTTTACTGTATTCTATGTTGTGAATGCATTAAATTGGTTAATACTGCAATGCAAAGGCAAGAAAAGGGTAAATAAAATTTAATTTCACAGGAAAAATCATTGCTTTTCTGGACTCGAATAGCAACTATGAGACCGCATTGCAGCCGAACTAGGGACTATGTAGTCAAACCTCTTTACCTGGGATCATATCTATTGGGAATTGACCTAAATCCAGAATTTCAACCAGATCTGTGACCCTCAAGCTCATGCTGTTTCAGGAAGCAGCTTATTGGAAAGTAACTGTCTGTCAAAGACATATTATTCAGGGAAATGGAGAGGACAAACTATGCTAATTGCTACCTGGACAAGTGTTGAAACCATTTTCCAAAACAGAAGCGAAGTGTTTTCAATACTTGAATTGATTAAGCATAGAGAATTAGCGAGTTTGAACGTTTAGAAAAAAAGTTTTTTCGCTGGAAGCACTTCAAGCCAATGTTACATCACAGCTAAACAATGAAGAACTTCATTTCTACATCCTGTAATGAAAGCTCATCAAACAGCTACTGACTTCATTGGAAAGATGTGATTCGAAGTGTAACATCAAGACAGTCATGCATGCCATGATCCAAACTGCAACAATAGTTTTGTTCAGCAAAGGTGGTTAGAGATTCCTTCTGTACTGCAGCTGCATACAATATTTCCTATTACTATAGCTAAGTTTGCATTAGTACTATATATTAATAGTAGAATAAAAACATGAGGAAGACACTACCAGAAGCCAGTCATTCTATTGTTCTAGGGGATATCACCAGCTTTTTGAAGCAATTTAACTACTTTTTACCACTTCACAATTCTTGTCTGTCTCCGCCAAAATCTTTAGGAATTCACAAGCTCTGACAAGAGGGAATAAGTTTTAAAACGTTAATTCTTTGAGGCATAGCAGTTTACCACCCAGCAGCTTATTACTTTTTTCCTAGCCAACTAACACTGACTTTAACAGAATCCACCAGCTCTTAACCTGTCTCAGTTCATGTGCTGTGCTTCAAAGGGAAACTATGGGCTCTGATTTTTTTTTTACTTCAGAATACACAATCAGTTATTCTCCCAAGTCTTAGATGCCAAGAAAACAAGTCAACCAAACTAAAGCTATCTTAGTTGAATAACTACATCCATCAGAAAAGGTTTAACCCCTTTGGGGCACTGTGGTTTTGTTTGAGTTCACCATTTTTTCCCTTTTCAGTCAATTGTTGAAGCCACTGTGTCAGTTGGCTAGGAAAAAAATTGGTGATTTCAAACAAAGCCACTAATGACCTCCAAGGGTTCAAGAAGCACATTTCTGAAGCCTCAAATTTCTTATTGGTGCAAATGGTAACTAACTTGTGTTACATTAAGCATTCAAAAAGGTCTTCTTTCATTTGAAAGGATTTCTTTCATTTGAAAAATCCAATAAATTTACAAAACTGATATTTGTTGAACATGAGAATGAATTATTTTTAGTTATAGAATAAATTGCATTATTATCTACTTAAAAAATAAAATTTGTGTATGGAGTACAATGCAGAGGTCATCAAAAACAGTATTATAAAGCATTTTAAAAATTCCTAATAGATTAAGTTAAATATGTAATTAAGTATAAATAATAGTGATGGACTATCTGCTCAGGTTGGAGCATAATGATAATTGAATCAATAAGTTGGAAAGCCAGTAATCTTCAGTTCTTATATAGAAAAATATTTTTTTTCCTACAAATTTTCCTTTCAAAAACAAATAAGTCTTTTATTTATTGGGAAAACAAGATATTTCATATCCAGGAGACACCTTGCTTTGAAACGAAGTTCAAAGTTTAATTTTCTTTTGTTTATTGCTTCTTGTTATCCTAATTGAATTTTTTTTTTTCCTACTATTGCAGAAATTTTAGAGTAAAAAAATTTTAGGACTTGGCAGTGAAATTGTTCCATTCTATTCATAACCAATAAGGGACAATATTTAGTATTTATTTTAACAGATTAAAGTTTAAGCGATACAAAGTTTAAACAATGATTTATCTATACTTTATTTCTTAACAGAATTTCTGTCATAGAAATATTTTGTATGTGTGTAGCTGATGAAATTGACAAGATTTATACAAAGTTTGACTGTCAAAAAGAATTAACATAAGAGTTTGTTCATCCCTTTGAGACACAGTGGCTTTGTTCAAAGCCACCCCTTTTTCCCTGCAAACTGACATTGTGACTTCTGTTGGGTGTGAATTTTTTTTAATGGTGACCTCAAACAAGCACTGTGTCTGAAAGGGTTATCAACAACTTCATCATTGTTTTGTTTAAAACATGTTGACTCCACATAAAAAAAAATATCATTTTCATTAAATAATAATATTAATGGAATTTAAATAACCAAATACATTTTAATCCTTAAAATATTAGAAACCTTGGAATTCGGTTTATAACTTCAAAAAGTTTTTGGTTTATGAAGATGGCTGTGTTTCTAACTGACTGATTCAATCACATTCTTTCTGTGAATTCCGTAATATACACAATTTACATCAACATGTTAAAATTTTCCAACTCTCACTCACACAGGTCATTGTGCTTCAAAAAAATAACTTCAAATCTGTATATCACCTGAGCTATCACACAATTGTGCCTCTGACCCCATCTGCTGGTGGCGTGATCTCGACATCAATGGACCCCCTGTTTGGTATGAGTATTGTGCCGTTCTCGTGGTTAGATGGATCGTTCAGAAGAGACTCTCCATGCAAAGACTCCCTTGATGTTTGAGTTTTCCTTCGATCTCGTTTCTGTTTGGTCGGTTTGCCGCGTACAGAGCCTTGCTTCATGAACATTTTGGCGCTTGATATGGGACTTGGTCGTATAAGAAATCTGCAAGTGCAATTAATTTAACCCATACTTCTGAAGTGCAATATGAAATATATTTTGTGAACCTTTAAATCTGTTTATATATATTTTGTTGGTTTGAATCATCAAAAGGTTGTTGAGGAGAAGAAAATAAATATTTTTCAAAGTTTTGACTGTATTTTTCTTGTTATCGATCTGTACAGTAAATGTATAATTTATATATTATCATATACATATTAATCCTTTTTGAAAGTATAAGACTTATTGCTAGTAAATATTTCTACATTTATATGCATCGTTTTCAGTTTTGCTTAACTTTTTTTCACTTGAGTGCTACATAGAAGAATCTCTTGGGACAGAATGCATATGAAATACAAACAACTTTTAACAGGGAAATGGGGGGGGGGTGAATTACAAACCTTGCTAAGCAAAGGCAATGCTTATTTTATTAATGCAAAGTTTGCAACTTTTTTAAGAAATAAATTTTTGATTAAGTTAAACGCCTTTTGTGCATAAAAAGTAAAATACGAAATGGCAACATCAAATAGCACAGATTGCAGATTACTGCAGACACATGTTTCAGGCTTAAAAGAAACGTTTTTATCAATACAAAAGAAAAGCTTATGGATCAAAAGATATCCGACATAAACCAAGAGCCAGGCAAGCAGGCAGCTTAAGAAGTAAAAATAGCGGATTAATCAAACACAAATGAGAAAGTTATAAACCAATAAAGAACCAATAGGA
The DNA here is from genome assembly GCF_026930045.1 of Uloborus diversus. Classification (NCBI taxonomy): domain Eukaryota; kingdom Metazoa; phylum Arthropoda; class Arachnida; order Araneae; family Uloboridae; genus Uloborus; species Uloborus diversus. Next base: position 139,595,064 of record NC_072735.1, on the reverse strand, counting down.
ATGCAAACAAGAGCTTTCTATTAGGTATTCCACAAGTACCTGTGACATTGTCTGTTTTGTTTTAGCTTTGTGGCTTAAGTTTAGTCCAATCAAATTCTATCTTTCTCTTGTGTTGTAGTAGTAATTGCACTAATTTGCAATTTGTGCTATTTGACGTTGTTATTTCTTATTTTAAGTTTTCGAGTATTTGGCTTCAAATTTGCAACTATGTGACTGTTGTCATGCATCTAGGAAACGGAAACAGAAGGAAAAAACAAAAGTTCAGCACTGATACATTGGAGTTATGATTTGATTGGCTGCTCTTCGGCAGGTGTTGCTGTCTACAACTGTTCATTGGGAGGGGGGGGGTGAGGGGAGGATCTTTGGAAAGGTTCTAGAATGGTTTTTCAGTCCGTAACATTGAATATAACGGGTCACAAATGCCCACGATACTGTGGAAAGAAAAAATTGTTCACAGTCTACACTAGCACAGCCAGAATTTATTTTTGAGCATTTGATTTTTTTATCATAATAGTCATTTCATGTACTCGGATTGGTAATATAGGTTAAAACCAAGGGTTCTTAGGGGGGGGTGACTGAGTGACCCTCACTGTGTCTGTTGGGTAGATTAAAATTTATAGTTCATAATAATTTTACATTTCTGATTGATTAAAAATGAACTTAAATCTGTGAGAGTTCAAGAAACAAAATAATAGGAAAATATTTCTTTTTTCAGTGAAATAAATTATTTTGAGCCACATAATGTCATCAAAATTTTTTAAAAATTGCATGAGTAAAACTTATGAATGATTTAACTGTAATTACATTTGATTACAGCAAAATTATTCACCAAAATAGATATACACAAAAATAAACTATCTGTAAAACTTAAAAATATGTAACCTAATCTGCCATTTCTTTTATATGTATAATTGTTGCATAAATCTGCTCATTCATTGTATAGTTTTTAAAGCATTTAGGCCAAAAGAAAAATCCACTAATTAATGTAAAATTTTAAAATGAAACAAAACGTCACAGTAGTAGGGGCGAGCATTATCACTTCTCTTCATATAAAAGCTTTTTAAGTTAATCAAAAGTTTAGTGTTTTATCAAGCATAAAATTACTTTTTCATGATTACATATTTTCTCATTCATGTTATCCAACTAGATTCCTTTTATGTGTTTTCTGCTTCTTAGTAATATTCATTAAAAATCACAAATGCAGTAAAGCACCATTGATACGTTTTTGAAGGGACTATATGAAAAAAGCGTACAAACGAAAAAAACGTATAATAGGTATAGGTTAATGTGTATTAGACTTTGCAGGGACCGATTTCAAAAACGTATTATTGATAAAAACGCATAAAAGAAACGTATAAATAGTGCTTCACTGTACACATAAATTTTTTAAATTGTATTTTTTATATATAAAGTATTTTAAATGTAACTTACATCACATCTCCTAGCTCCAGTTTCAAGTCACAGCTAGGGTTTATCATCACATAAGAAAGGCCATTTCTCTTTTCTGAGACATCATCTGTATCGAAAACAATCATTTAATTTTATCCATTTTAATCAAACAGCTAACTAAAATAGAAAAAAAAACATAAAATGATTTTTCACTGCAAAAACTTTAAAAAATAAAATAAAGATGAGTTAAATATGAATGAAAAAGAGCATTTGATATTTAAATTAACTAGCTGATCCCTGCACAGCATTCACACAGTATAGTTTCAGAAATACTAGATTCAATTACTAACAAAATTATTGAGATATTGACTTAAAAATGGCAATCCACTAATACAAATAATCACAAAGGCAAAACTTAAAACTCATATCCTGGTTTTGTAACTAAGTGCATTTATCTCTCATGTACCAAGGGAAGGGTAATCGCCCCTCCGTTGAGGGATTCTTCAGCAGTAATGTTTTGGAATTGAAGTCCAAAAAATGCAATTCTAAGCCATTTTTTGGTGATAATAGGGAAGGAACGCGGTTCAGAACTGATATTTTTCAAAATTGGACACATTAGTAGATCATCTCAGGTTTGTTAGGAAAAGAAATGGTGTTCAAGTACTTTTCAAACTCATATTTTGGAATTCTCCGGTATTTTTCAAAATCGAAGTTTCAAAAGCGCTACTCTAGACTATTTTTGATAGGTTTAGGAAGACATTCCTTCCGGATTATTTTAATGAAGTTGAAGTTCTTATAACACAATTTTAGATCATTTTATGTGAAGTAAGAAAAGGGAAATAGGGTTGGGACATCCTCCCTCCCTCCAGCCTCATTGACTACATATCTATATTTTATTTGTTTTAAACAAAAATGCTATGGGAGTCTTGCTCCCCTCCTCAGGGTGTAAATCAGACCCATTGTAAGAGGTAAGTGATAAAAATGAATCAGCCCTTCTTTGAAAATTTTCTTTATAAGCCTTCCTCAGATACAGATTTAATTCCAAGCAATCTTAGATATTAAATTTAGTTTATTTAGAACCTGTATATTTTTTTAAATATTAACAGACAATGTTTTACTATCATTATCATGAATCGAAACACAATATATTAGTTTTTGTATTAAAAAAAATAAATAAATAAAAATCTTTCAAAAATCTACTTTTTTCAATAAACACATAATATAATTTTTACCATAGTCTTCTGTTGGTAGCCTTAAGTCCATCATTCTGTTTTTTACTAAATTGCTGATTTCTTGTCTTTCAATATCAGAAAACTGACGATTTCGTTCGCTGTCCGCTAAAACTAGTGAGACCTAAGAGAAACAGAAAGTGAAAGCATAAACGGGGATTGCCTATGTGTGTATGAATGATATATATGCGCATCAAAAATGCAATTCTACTATAATAACTTTGTTCATATTTTAAAAGATCTTTATTTTTTAAAGTAATATATGGACACATGCATTAATAAAACTATAAATTATGTACACAGCTGTGTTATTGTATACTTTACAGGGATTTGTTACAAACCCAAACTATGAATCATGCATTCATTTTATAATCTCTCTATATCAAGTGTTAAAGCTATCACAAACATATGTTCAGCAACTGTTCTTCTTCTTCTTCTTCTTCGTGGGTTTAATACCCATAACATAAAATGATGAGGGCTGCGTACGTAGCGCTTTGCCTCAATTACATATAATAGTAAAATTTCATAACATATAGTGATAAAAGGAAACACTTTTATGTGTTAATGCATTTATATATAATTTTTTTTCTCTCTCTATTAGTAATATATAAAACCAAATAAGTTCATTTTGAAGCAGGTTATGTAAAAATTCAGAACAGGAGGAAAGGAAAATATGTAAAATAGGAGCCTCTCTTCTCTCTCTCTCTCTCTCTCTGTCGTGGATAAAAGGAGCTCCCAGACAAGACAATCTCAGAACAAGGCCAGGATGCCCCTCCCATGGCGGTCGAGGGAATATCGGATTAAGCAGAGTTCAAACACATCACGTGACTACAGACGCAACCGGAGGTGAGCGATTCCAGCTTGTTTTGCTGCCATCTGTTGTCGTTACATGAAACGAAACTTTACAGTTTTATTTACATACAACGCATACACAGTACAATGTGCCATTGAGAATATGGATCCGGCGAAAACTTTCCAAGACTTCAAGGAAATTCTCAAAAGATATGAAATAGAAACATTTTCCAAATTTAATGTTCATCAAAGTCCCAAAGGATTTTTAGATGAAAAGTGTAAGTATTGCGCCGTATCAAGGTTATATGTTCAATTTATTTCTGTTTGTAGTCTGCTCACAACTCTTAGAAAATGCTGCAGTAAAGAAATTCTTCAATCAGGAATTAGGGTGCAGTAGGCCTACAAAATCTTTTCTGTAAAATAGATTTGCATTTATTTGTATGTTATATGATATATATATATATATATATATATATATATATATATATATATATATATATATATATATATGTCAAATATTGGCATATTCTCATCTATATCATACTATGTTTATATTTATAGGTGAACCGTCTGCAGATAGGAAGCTCCATTGGAACGATGGCCTCCCTTATTTTCATTTTGGTTCAAGAATTTACACTTGTCATCAAGGAAAAGACAAAAATATTGGCCAAAAAAAGAAATATGCAGAAAAAAAGCAAGAGAAGGTATTTCTGAAGTTTAATTTAAATTTTCTAAACAATACTGCCTGTAGCTTTGTTAGGTAGCATTTTTTAAAACACTTTTTGGATTGCATAAAAACAAAGCCAATCCAGTTAATTTGTAGATTGCTAAAAAAAAGGTATCAAAGAACTGTTGTCCCCGCTTAATTGGGTAACGGATAAACGGATACCCTGCTCATATGAATAACATATACTAGAACCAAATATTTCCCATGCCATAGACCCAATGTTAAAGATCGTCGCTTAATCGAATAATATTTCTTGGAACCGGCGATATTCGTTTAAGCGGGGCCGACAGTATTTGCAATCGGGTGAGTGAAGTTTTGGTACTTTTAAATAATACATGTAAATATATTTCTTGCATGACAGGCTAGAAAATATGATCATTTGAGCTTGTTCGATATGATTTAATTTTCACCATTAAATGCATTTTCATGCAATAATTTAATTCTTTTTAAGTTTTCTTTCTTCTTTATTATTCAAATATAAATGTATTTTTCAATTAAAAATTCTTTGCAAATATTATTTGGAATTTTGCATATGATGTAATTTTTTTAATTCTCTCTTTAGGCAAAGTCTGATCATGTGTTTCAACATAACTACAATTTAACACAAACTACCAAGAAACTGGATTGCCCAGTGTCGATAACAGTCACCAGGGTCTACACATTGTCTCAATTTAAGGTTAGTATAAGATTTGTATGTGTCTCTCATAAACATTCTTGCATTGCATTTTTATGTACTTCCAGATAAAAAAGATTGCATTGTACTGAGCATATATAGGCAGTTCAGGGCCGGACTTGCAAGTTTTTATGCCCAGGGCCAATTACGATTTTTCATGCTCTCTTTGAATGTTTGATTTAATTTATACAGTAACATACTTACCATAGATGTCTTCCTTTCACCCGGGATGGTAATTTGTAGTGTCACCCCTTACCCCTCCCCCAAACTTTATAAAAGCAAACTTAATATACTAAAAAAAATTACATAGCGGATAAACAATACCCAACGGCAGATTTACCAAGTCGCAAATTTCGCATTTACGAGTGACCCCCTCTCTCCCTCTCATGACATAGGAGTCAAGAAGAGAAGAAGAGTACAAAAAGGTTCTCAGTGGAAATATTCTATCTAGTTTTGTCCATTCGTAAAATACCTCAAAACTCTAAATCCACCACTACCACACTATTAAAAAGCTCCCAGGGTATATAAAAAAACTTGTTCTATAATTTTTATTAATTATTTCCCTCACTTTAAAAGTTTCCTGTCAACTTGTCATTTCTAAATTGTTTATTAGTTACGTCGATTATCCCTTTCAATCAGAAATATTTAAATATTAATTACATAATTTTTTGATATTGCTGCAAATTTATAAAAAGAAAACATGTTATTTAAAAATGAACTAATAGTGAAATTTTAGACAGTGTTCTGTACAACAGGATTTTTGAGGCCACATCATAAACCAAACAATTTGAATTCCTGTCAATAAATATGCTTTTTTATGAAATGCTACTATTATGCATAATAATTAGAATTTATTGGTAATTTAAAAAATCACTTCAAAATCCATAATTCTCTACTAATAATTTAAAGCAGTGTAGAGTTTTTGTTTGAACGTGCTAATCTTAGGAACTACTGATTCGAATTGAAAAATTATTTTTGTGTTGAATAGTCCAATCATGGAGAAAGGCTGTAGGCTGTATAGCATCACACTATGACTAATAGGAGTGGAGCAGCATTAAAAAATAGAGACGGGAAAATTTATATTATATGAAATGCTTGGAACGCAGACCATGCATAGCCGCGGTGGCTTGAGCTAAAAGGGCAGGCTTATCGATTCAATATGTGTAGGTTCGATTCAGCCATGAGGCAAATCTTGAAAGAACTTCTCAGAGAAGATCTTAAACGTTGCTGAAAAGATACAATATGTATATATATATATACACACACACATATTATTGTCTTATTTTTCTTAATAATTATTAACCAATAATATAAAGCTGAAGAGTTTGTTTGAATGCGCGAATCTTAGGAACTACTGATTCGAATTGAAAGATTCTTTTTGTGTTGACTATTTCATTTATTGAGGAAGGCTATAAGCTTTATTTAAAGATCAGATCGACCGAAATGTTTGTAATTGCAAGTTAAATGTTTAATTAATTGTTTAGTTCTATGAATTCCTAATAGTTGGCATGGGTAAGTTGACTCTTCGAGAGGGCGCTGGCCGACACTGTAGATAGCTGCGAGGAACCATGCCCATGCTACGCTTTTGTGATTAACGAACGAACGGATTCTTAAATGTGTTTTTTTTTTTTTTTTTCCAATGTTCAGGTACATGATTTGATTTTGTTGGAATTTCCTCTGGATTTTGTTTTCCTTATTTCTTCAACGTTTGTTTTTGTTCTTATAGTTGAAGATAGTTACTTATATCTAAGTAAATAATTTGATTTTTAAGATTATTCAATTGTAATTATTCTTTGTAACATTTTTATTATAGCATTGTTTATGTGGCGAAACACTTTAAATTGCAGGATAAAAAAACCGCTTCATTTGCTAAAGGGCAGGGTTACGGTAGCGTGGTTGCTTGGCGCATTAAGCGATGAACTATGTAGTTGAAGGATTATTTTGAGTTTTAATGCTACTGTTAATATTTTTATGTGTTTCGGCAAATAGTTTTAAATTCCAGAGACTTTAATGGGCCTTTTGAAAAGAACAGGGAAGATCAGAACGGGGGTGTGGGGTTTTTTTTTGTTCAACGAAATTTCTTTAACTTCTTAGTACAGACATGGCCGTGCGGGTACTACTAATATCTGATAAAGGTTTTTTTTTTTCAGTTCTCTTTCTTGAAGTCTGTGTTGTTTCTGCTTTTAGTTTTCTTCGTCATTTATTTTACTCCTGCTTTCCCTTTAAATTTCAGGGGCGATTGTGATTTCGTGAAAAAATACCTAAAAATTTTAAAGAGAAAACTGCGATCACAAGGGGATGGAGGGCATTGAAATTGTTAATGAGTCTAAAAATAATTTTAAGATGAAAACATAAAGTCGTACAACAGATTTTATCCCTTGCAAATATTAATAGGATAAAGAAAATTGCATTTGCTACTGAAGATACTACTGAAAGGAATTTAGCTAGATGCAATATAAACCTCCTAATCAACACAATATGAACTGATTCATAGACTTCATGTATTCATGTCTTGAAAAAATAATTAAAAATGCTCTTAATAAGCTTGATATTTAATGTGGTTTGTTTGGTAATGGGAGTGGACATAGCTAGTTAATTACCAATAATCATGATGGAATCTCTTGTCTTGCCTCTGGAAAAAAAAGCATTGTTTAATAAATAATTTCATTTTAATTTTGCAACTTGAAGTGAAACTTTAAAACGATATTTTATTACAATAATAACTGAAATTGTTTTGTATTTACAGCTGGAAAATCCAACAAAGACAAAAAAAAACTGCAGTATCTGCAAAAATCAGAAGCAAGCTTAAAAATAATGAAAATGTTGAAGGAGAGGAAGTTTTTTGGTTTACTTTGCCTTCTGTAGCTACCCATAAGAACCATACACTGGGAGAGATTTCTGCAATTACAGAACCAGTAGATCCTGCAGTGCGTTCAAAAATAAAAGAGCTTGTACGTGAAGGAAAAAGAAATGCATTGGTTGTATCTGAACTCTTAGAGATATTTGTTACTACAGAACTAAACCAAAATGACAGGAAGAGAAGACGTTTTTTTCCTGACATTCCCACTATTAAAGGAATAATTAAAGAGGGTAAAAGAGACATCCGCCATAGCAAAATAGATATGGAAAATACTGAAAAGTTGCTGGAAACATATGACAAAAGTTTTTTTTTTTTCCGTCCATTCACTAAGGATACAATGAATGATGAAGTACTAGGAGATGATGAAGAAAATGATGAAGAAGATTCATGCAACATGAAATGGAAATCAATTTCAAATAATCACTTTTTGTTTGTGTATCAAACAGTAACATGCAGAGACTTTATCGCCGCTATGCTGGGGAAGCTGTTTTACTTGATGCCACTTACCGTGTTTGTAAATATGCTATTCCGTTATATTTTCTTGTGGTAAAGACTAATATTAATTTCCAAGTAGTTGCAGTGATAATGTCACAATATGAAACCACAGCTTCCATATATGAAGCACTGAAAATCGTGAAATCATGGAATGGGGATATTAATCCAAAGAATGCCATGGTCGACTTTGCAGCAGAGGAAATATCTGCACTAGAAAAAGTTTTCCCTGGAATTGAAGTGTTCATTTGCAGCTTTCACAGGGAACAAGCTTGGAATAGATGGCTCTCCAGAAGCCATAATGCTTCAATCCCTAAAGAACAAGCGTTGGCTCTTCTTTGGGGTGTAGCGAATGCACCAACTGAAGAAACGTTACAGCAAGCTTTAAAAATTCTAAAAAATGCAGACTTTTATGATTCGACGCCATTAAAAAAATATTTTGAGGGCACGTGGGAGCCAGAGATTCGAAGATGGGCCTTGGCTTATAAGCCAGACAGCATGCTATTGAATACTAATAATGGCGTTGAAAGGTTAAATGAAGAACTGAAGTACAGATTCCTTGATGGGTATAGAAATTGCCATTTATCAGAAATTATAACTGTCTTAATTAATAAGTTTTTGCCCCAAAGATATATTTATGTTCGCAATAACCTTAGAATGTCTGCAAAGCACATGAAATATAGTGAACAAATACCATCCTATCTTCATGAGCGCCCTAAGTGGTTTATTGAGCACATGCAGGAAAAGCTCGAAAAACTTCATTCTGATAATACGACATCTGTTCAAATAATTGAAGAAGGATCATTCATTGTGTCGTCCCAGTGCGGAAAAAAATACTCTGTTAAATTCAACAAGGATAAACACAACTGTTCTTGTACCTGTGTTGATTACAGAAGAAGTCGTTTACTATGTAAACACTGTCTAATTGTCGGTATGAAATTTGAACAATACCATATAAGTCACATCCATAAATGGCTGTTATCTAATCCGCTGTTTTGTTGTGATAAAGAATTATTTGATGATGATTGCAATCAAATTGACTCTGACACTATAGATTTAGATCATGAGTCCATTGATCAGGATGAGATACCTCAAGAAATTCACGAGAAAACCCAAGGTGCAGTGATATATGGAGAGTTGGAAAAAAGGGGAAGTAAACGAAGAAAACTAATTAATGAATGCAATTCACAAATGCGAAATTTAAGTTCCATCCTGTGGATGCTACCTGAAAGTGCATTAGTAGAATTAGAAAAAGCTTTGACAAATCTAACAGGAAAGATGCAAAATAAAGTTAATCAAGATGATTCAACAGGATTACCTTTAGAAATTAATGAGTATAGAAAGAACAGCATTGGTATGCCAATTTATAAGATAAAAAAAGGTGAAACAAGCAAGGATGCAACAGATGACAGCACGAAGAAGGAGTATGGAAAACTTAAAGCTTGTGCTAGAGGAGGATTGGCAGGAAGAGTAGGAATGCGAGCAAATGTAATAAGACAGGCATGCAAACAAATTGTAATTGAAAAATAATAAAAAAATATTAAGTTGATTTATGTCATTTAATTGGAATTGCTTATGACTCTGCCATAAACACTATTTTAACTTATCTAAAACAGTGAAAATAAAAATATTATTTATAATAAGATAATTTAAATTACTTAAGTGATTTCAAGTTTAAAAAAAAAAGATGTGTAATTTATGAAAGCATACATTCAAATGCATTAAAATAATTACGTATTTGTTTCTAAAGATTGGAAATTTCCACTGTAATATTTACTTTTTAATCCTTACATAAAATTAGTTAAGAAATAAAACCAAATTATATTTTCACAATGTATTCGATAAAGAAAAAGTACATAAGTGAAAAATATTTTGTTCTATTTTTTTTAAATATAATTTTTGATTTTTATGCAATTAAATTTTATTTTCCCTTAAATAAATATATCCTGGTTGTGTTGATGAATTTAAATTTTTTTTAAAATTGAAATTTGGTTCTTCTATTGAACAAAATAACTATTTCCAGATTAAAAACAAAAGGGACAATCGAAAATGAAACAATAAAATTCTCAAACAATTAAATAAGTAAAAGAAAAGAAAAATCAATTCATTTTAAAGTGAATGATAATATTCTTTTACTCAAAAAATTGCATATGGCATTTCAATTTAATCTTTATTATATTTAAGTTAATTTTTAGCGGACATATTCCAAACCACACTCCATGATCAAAAGCTGTCTGCTATTAAAGTCAGATTGTGCTTCTACTTACGTTGTTTGGTCTGACTTTACTGTTCAGCACAAAGGTATTTATTTATCTTATTTATCTTGTCTGCTATTATTTCCATACTGAGATTAGGCCACGCCCACGCTGGAATCGCTCACTTCCGGTTGTGTATGAAGTCACGTGATGTGTTTGAACCCTGCTTAATCCGATATTCCTTCGACCTCCCATGGCTTGGGATTTTGAGGGCATCTTGGCAAAAAATGTTAGAAAATTTAAATCCGTTAGTAGATAATTGATTTAGTATAACTGTTCTTTGGTCCTTGTTTTTATCTTAATTCCAAATGATATGATCAGAATTTTCGATCTTTTGGCACGTATCACAAAGGGGGGAGTTTGATTTCCTTATTTTGAAAAGCTTCTCTTTTGTTAGATAAGAATCAGTTAATATTCTATTTAGTTTTGTTTCTTCTTTTCGGTTTTTTATCCATTTGTAATTTTGGTTTATTGACTTTTCAACATCTTTGAATCTTTTGTAATATTTTGAGCTCTCCCAAATTCTCAACATTTCTTTGATCCTCTCTTTTTTAATATAGTTAAGAACATCTTTCCAGGTACTGATAGGTATCATAGGTGTTTCCGGACATGATTCAGCTTGTTTTGCTAAGTTATCGGCTATTTCGTTATCCGGGATCCCTTTGTGCCCGGGTACCCAGATTATTTTAATCTCTGTCTTCTTTGATATTTCCAATAATTGGTATCTTGTATTGTAAATTAGTATTTCTTCGTTTCTATTTTTTTCTTTTAGTGCCGTTATTGCACTTAGTGAGTCAGATAAAATTATCACTGGGGACTCATGCTTGATAAGGAATTTAGCTGCATACCAAATTGCAGTAAGCTCCGCAGTATATACTGAGCAATAAGATGGAATTTTTAATTTTCTTTCAATCTCTTCACTTTTGTTTAGTACCGAAAAGGCTGTGTTATTTAATTTTGAGCCATCCGTAGCCCAGATTTGATAATTTGGGTATTGTCTTATAAATTCTTCAAAGGATTGTTTTATGATGAAGTCTAGTGTAGAGGTTTGGAATTCTTCTTCGTTCAGAACGAAATCAATATTATTCGTATCGATATACGTTTTTATAGTTTCCCTGCATGCCCAATTTTCAAGAATTTTCGTTTCTTTTTGAATTCTTTCTAGGTCTGTGATAATTTCTGTCATATACGACTGATTCTTTAGGATTATTTTGGTTGAGGAGGAGTAATTTTTGTTCTTTTTGAATTTTTGTTTACAGATGAATTTTATGTAGTTCCATTTAATTCTGTTTTTGATATTTTCCTTTTTAGTAATATATCTTATTAATTTATTTGGTGCAAAGGTGTTCACTCCAAGAGCTTTGCGAATAGCTTTATTTTCGATTACTTCAATCTGATTCTGATTTAATTTTGTATCTTTAACTCTTATTATGATTCCATAATCAGCCTTGGCTATCAAGGTTTGTTTGAAAACTCTGAGTGTTAATATAGCTAGTGCCGGATTGGAAGCTTCCTAGCCAATTTATAACATTTAACATTTTCCTCATTTTACCACTTAGTTATCTTGTATGTTCGTTCCATTTTAGATTGTTTTGGAATATAACGCCCAGAATTTTTTGGTTTGTGGACCATTTGATGTTCGATCCCTGTAAGTGAAAGTTATTAGCATTTTTTTCTTTTTTTGGGGAAAAGTCTATCAATACTGTTTTCTCTGCTGATAGTATCACTTTATTTTCTCTGCTCCACTGTTCTAGGGCCAACAGATTTTCATTTAGATTCTCCTCTGCTTCTTTATTTTTCCCTGATATGATGATTGTTACATCGTCCGCATAGCAGAAGATTCTTCCGTTTCTGATGTAGTCACCAATGTCTGACATAAAGCAGTTAAATAAGAAAGGTGAAAGGATAGCTCCTTGTGTTATTCCGTGATTAATGGTCATGCTTTCAGAGGTTTTTTTGTTCCAATGTACAATAATTTTTCGGTTAAACAGAAAATTTTGAATCCACCTGATGATTTTGTGATCGATTTTAGCGCGAATTAGTTTTGGAGTCCAGACGTTGTCGTAGGCACCTTTGATATCAATAGCAATGGCGTAAATAAATCTTTTTTTCATTCTGAGAAAATTAAGTTGTATAGGTCGAAGAGATAGTCTTCTGTACCCCTTTCTTTTACGAAACCATAGATGTAGTTGAGGAATAGGTTGGTTGAAGTACTTTTATTGATTATGTTTAAGATGATTTTTTCTATTAGTTTGCTCAGATTCTGGGTTAGGGCTATTGGTCTGTAGCTGGAAACCTGGTTTGGATTTTTCCCCGGTTTTTTGATTGGAATTATCTTTGTTAGTTTCCAGTCTTCTGGAATCTTAGCGCTTTGTATGCTTTGATTGAATATATCTCTTATCTGTTCTATGCCCCTGTCTGGCAAGTGTTTTAGCATTTTATTGGTTATTTGGTCTGAGCCCGGGGCTTTATCTTTTGTCGTTTTTAATGCATATTTTATTTCTTCAACTGTTATCTAATTTGATATAATGCATTCTCCTTCTTGTGGGGCGATATTAATTTTGTTAATGACATCGCTATTACTTTCTCTATTTGAGAAATTTTTAACAAAAAGGTTAGCGTGTTCGTCTGTTTCAGTGATTTTCTTTCCATTACTTTCTATTGCTAAATTGTTTGTTATACATTCTTGTTCAAGATTCTTTTTAATTCTGTTAACACTTCTGTAGAGTTCTTTGGGTTATTAATATTAAAATTTTGTTTTGCCCAAAATTCTCTTTTTGTCTTTTTTATGTTATTTTTAAGGATGGCATTTGCTTTTTTATAATCGATCCAGTCTTCTATTAACATAGTTCTTTTCGCCTTGTGTCGTTTTTTATCTCTGTCTTTTTTTAATTTGGCGCACCGTATGTTCCACCATTAGTTATTGTTATTTTTCTTGAAGCGTATGTTAACTGAATGGAGCTTAATAATTTCTCTAGTATTATTGGTGATATAACCATAATTACTGTCTATTGAGTTGGAGGGGGTAGCATACTTGAATTTGTCTTCCATTGCTTTTGTGGCTTTTTCCCAGTTTGTGTAGGATTTGGTTGTGTAAGAATCATCTCTTTTTCCTATATTTGATTTTACTAAAAAAGGGAAGTGATCGCTGCTGCCGTGCTCATCTAACCTTATCCATGAGAAGTTAATGACCATACTGTTTTCAATGATTGCAAGATCTAATATTCCGTCTTCAACCCCTTTGTTTAGTCTCGTTGGTACACCGTCATTTAAAACTAGTAGGTTATTGTCAAGAATCCAGTCTTCTATTTTTCTTCCACTAGGAGATGTGAGTCGATCCCCTATGCTTTGAATTCTCCCATTGAAGTCTCCAACAAAGAGAGATGAGTCGTTTATTAAACTGTTTAATCCCTCTATTGTGTCCTCTCTAATGACTCCAGGGGGTCTGTAACAGTTAATTATACTATAGGTTTTTTTGTGTAGGACTACTTTTATATTGAGTGTTTCCATGCCATTTATTACGCTAGGGATACTGTATGAAGGTAGGGTACTTTTGACGTAGATGCATAATCCACCTCCTCCTCTATGAGGAAAATCTTTTTCTTTATAGTAGGCCACATAACCTTTTAGACCGGGAATTTTATCATCTGGTAACCAGGTTTCTTGAAGGCAGATAATGGATGAGTTAGTCCAGGCTATTAGGAATTTAATGTAATCAAAGTTGGCGAGAAGTCCACGGATATTCCAACATAAGAGAAAATTAAACCAGAACATGATAAAAAACATACAAGAAAAAGGGAGAAAAAGAGTCCTAAGAAGTCGTTGATTCGAAGAGTTATTGATGTCGTTTTCGTGAAAGGCGTCTTGCTCAAAGTGACTTGAGAAAGGTAGATCCGGTAGTGGTGGTTCACCCTCAACGGAATGTTTAAGTTTGAATAATTCAATTTTTAGGTGTTCTATTTCCGAGTTTTTCAAAGTACAGTTTTCGCAAGGATGGTGTTTGTTTTGATTGATTAGTGAAACTAAGATTTTTAGTTTCTCGATTTCACTTCTTAATTCCTTGAGTTCTTTATCTTTTCTGTCTAGTTTTGTGCTAAGATCCGTTATGGTGATTGGTGTATTATTTTCCTTATTTTCAGCTTTATTGTTTTCGTTTGTTGGTTCTTTTGATGTTGCAATATTGGCCGAAGTTTTAATTGTATTAACCGGATTAGGGGCTGCTTGGGTGTTTCTTTTGATTTTTTCTTTGATAATCGGGCAATTTTTATCTGTTGAAAGGTGTTTATCTCCACATCTTATGCATTTCGGTTCGTTGTCACATTTTTCATGGTCGCCTCCACATGTAAGGCATTTCGTTTTCCCTTTACAGTCTTTTTTTTTTGGTGACCTAAGTTAAGGCAGTTGAAACACACTTTTGGCTGTTCGATATATTTTTGAGTTTTGTATAATATTCTGCCTATTTTGACTTCTTTTCTCTCTGTTTTTCCGAATTCTTTAACTAATATAACCGGGATTGGTTCTTTCGATCCTTTCTTATTAAACCATATTATTTGGGCGACTTGTACGCTATCTTTTGCCAAATATTCTGCTATTTCTTCTAATTTAATTTCTGTATCAACATTTTTAACTATGTATTTTGAAGTGAGGGTTTCGTCTATAATTCTGGAGATTATTTCTTTTTAACCTATTTTTTTTGTTTTGTAGATATTCTTTACCGTTGTTATGTTTTTTGTAGTTATGACTAGGTTTTGCTTGCCTGTAAGTTTGATTGTGTCTTCTGTGGTAACAATTTTGTCCAGTTGTTCGTTGAATATTTTTGTATTATTTGTGGGAATCTTATCCGTTACTCCCGAGATTATAAGTTTGATGCTCTCACAACCATTTTCAAATGCAATTTTTGCTTTTTCTACTATGTTTATTGCAGGTTCGTAAACGTTATTATCTTTTTCTATTTCCTTTTCTCTGCTATTTGCGCCTTCCTCATTTTCTACTTTTCTTTGCGAAGAATTTTTCATTTTCCCAATATCATATCAAAAATAAAACGGGACTTACCGTCTTGAATAATAAAAGAAAAAAATATCCAGGATGAATAACTCCACACGTACAAACCGTATGTCTCGCAACTTCCAAAATTGACACTCCACACGCCACGTTTTCTCTTTCAGCTGCTAACCTAGCAACTGTTCAGGATGCCACTAACATCTTTTTCGTCATAATAAGAGTCATTTGATAAATGTATTGCATTTAATCTCCTTATCTCATGAAAGATATTTCTGTATTGGAAAGGGTTCAAAGAAGGGTTACTAGACTAGTAAGGGGACTTTCAGCTTTAAACTATGATAACAGACTTAGTAGGCTTAATATGTATAGCCTGGAGCAAAGGAGAGTCAAAGGAGACATGATTCATTTTAAATTTATCAATATGAAAGATGGTAACGGGTTAAATTTTTGCCCAGAAAGCAGGATGAGGGGTCATTGTACAAAGCTATTCAAATCTCAGGCTAACCTGGAAATAAGGAAAAACTACTACTTTAGTAGGATTGTGGGCACTTGGAATAGCTTACCAGAAGAGGTGATAATAAGCAAGGGGGTGGATAGCTTTAAGAGGACCACTGATCTTCATTAGGGACTAATAAACGGACTAGGACCAACCGAGCTGGGCCCAGAGCCTGTTGCTGGTCATCCCATTTGTATTTGTATATTGCTGACTAGTCTGAATGATGGAAGCTTGGTGACTTGATGGCTTTATGCATGCATCACTCACAGCTTAGAAAATCATGTTTTTATTTTTAGTTCAGAGTTTTGTATTATTTCAATAGTTTATTTAATATTTATGTTTTATATGTTTCAGTTTTATACATTATACTTTATTTTCCGAACTTAAAGTCCTTTCTATTTAAAAGCTCGAACTTCAAACATAGTATTGCCGTATGCTATGTTTGATGTCCGTAAATTAGGTCATGTATTGCAATAAAAAAAATAAGGGGAAAAGCGGAAGAGAATATTTCAAGCTGTGATTGCATTTGAGTTGTTCTAAAGTCTGAAAATAAGAAGAATCAAGATATTTATACAGTAAGTTTGGAAGATATCGTTTGTGTTTCACATTTGAGCAAGAAATTTGCTATATAAAATAATATCATACTGATGAAGTTTCACACTGTCCTGCCATCTGCGTCCTGTAGATACCAATTGGAATTTCACAGGAGGAAGAACAGAGTTTCTGATATAACCTGCCATACGTTCTTATCCAAAGATCATCTTTAGTAATTTTCATCTGTTGGCAAAAGAAAGAAGAAAAAGGCAAGTTGCAGAGATTAACTTAGCAGTAAAATATACAAATGAATTCTCTTACACTCTTGCATAAGTATGTTTCATGCAATATACTGATCGCCAGGTCGGCATTCAGAGACTTCAGTTTCGTCCTCTCTGGAAGACATGCCTGGGCAGTTGGTATACTGCATGTGATTTTGCTTTATCCCTGGCTTAAGGGAGGTAACCTATTTCTTATTAAAAGAATGTTATTTTCCGAAAAATATCACATCTCTGGCTGGTTTACTTTTTTTTTTCTTCAAGCTATTATTTTCGCTGAAAGAATTTCCAGTTTACTATGGTAAAAACACAGAGAAAGGGAGAAAGAAAAACCTAACATTATCTTAAAATTCCAAAAAAATATTCAGATGTCTGAAGCTGAAGCAAGAATTTAAATTTGACTTTTTTAAAATTAATTTGTTGATTGGATTTCGTTGTCGAAATGGGATCTCTCCCTTTATTTATTGATTCGACGACTCTACAAATAATATATTTTGTTTTCCTCAGTAAATGCTTGCTTCACAAAGTTAAAGTATAATGAGAAGTTTTGCCTCTTGATGTCCTTTACCTTAATTCGAGTTTGCCAAAATATGCCATTATTGGGGAATTGTTGTCCTTTTTGTACCTGCCTAACTACCATAATCCCTGTTTTCCACATTCATCACAACTACTTTTGCTGGAACCTGCCCCCATGACCAACTCCTCACTAGTGAGGATAGATCCTTCAAATCGTTTTCAATGCTCTTTGGCGGGAAACTTTGTAAAGTGAGGTAGTTGCTTGGTGAACAAAAAGCTACCTGTTAAACAGGATTGAAAACAATTCAAAGGATCTATCCTCACTCAAGCCTGTAGGGCTCCTGCCCATAGGCCAGCTGTGTATTTTTGCAATGTTAATAAGTCTTAGTGCTAGTTTGTTTTATTGTTATATTTTCCAATTTCTTGGAGTGTTGAACCCATTAAGGACGTGCCCCCCCCCCCCTCCACTGCGGGGTCTGCAGGTATGCAGAGAAACCGCTGTTAAGAAGCGAAACACGTTGCAGTGGACTGTCTATTTTAAACATTCATGGGACCGAACAAAAGTGTTCATCACCCCCATATTCTAAACGCGGTCGTAGCGCCGTAATCCGGTCGCAAGAATAATCTTAGCACCAAGAAAACTGAATTGTTTTCAATCCTGTTCAACAGAAAGCTTTTTCTTCACCAAGCAACTACGTCATTTAAAAAAGCTTCCCGCCAAATAGCATTGAATATAGCAAAATAGATTTTGCAACTAACAGCATTGAAAATAATTTAAAGCAGAATAGCCTATAAAGGCTCTCGCGCCATTAAACTAAATACATCACTCCCCGAAGGTTCAAGTACCCGTCACCGAAGTGATTTAACCAACCAACCAAACTTCTGAGGAGCTGGCGATGGGGGCAGGTTCCAGAGAAAGCAAGTCTGATGAAAGAGAAAAACAGGGAGGATGGTGGTTTGGCAGATACTTGGCGGGAAAACTAGAAATCATAACTTTTTAAGACTGAGAGTTTTCGGATTAAGGATGAAGGTATTATTTTTTACGAGGAAGAATCTACGATTTTCTTGGCGGGAAATTTTTACAACAGGGTTTGTTTTGAGGAGATTTTACAAATAAACACAAAAAGTCCTTGTGAGTGATAAGTTTTAGACCTTTACTGAAGAAAAAAATAGTATTACAGAAATCCACATCGAAAAAAGCGATACAACATCTTGTCTGCATCGTCCATCACCTTCCTATCTTGGGCCAGAATATGACCTGCTTTTACTTACTCCTCGTACAACTGATATCAATACAACAGCACAGGACATATAGGATTGGTGATGTGTCTGAAGTTTAAGTGTGTGCCGTGCTGTGGGGATAAAATATGCTTCTAAAATTGGAAAATTGTAATTTTGGAGACTAGTCTATACATAAGGAACAAAAAGGTATAAATTACTGCTGATTTTTAAATAATGGATACAATCTGCGATCACTATTTTAAAATTTTGTAGCAATTTAATAACTGGAAAAGATATTGAGAATATATTTTCTAACACTACAATAGTTTTAGTTTTAAATTTAACGTTTTGTGTTTGTTCTGTAAGTCAAAGTAGTAAATACCTTTACTGATTGATAATCCTAATTACTTATTTTGATGTTTGTATATATTTTGTACACAAATTGCTGTCAAAGTTGCTCTGTTTTCGAGTCAAAAAATTAGAAGTAAACCCTCAAAGGAGAAAATCTATAAGAGTTATAGAAGTTAAATCCCGTTTTAATTCAAGCCTAGATCACACTGGACAAAATAAAAACAAAATTTAAAGCTCTGTGACAATTTATTAATGAGTTACAGCCATTTATACCCGTCCTAATGTCAATCAAAATGGCGGCAGAAAAATCATTTTGGCATATATTTAAAGGATCGTAATTTTTCAACTCCTTCATCAATCCCAATGTTAGTTTTTATAGTTTCATAATCAATACCAAAAAGTCTACAAGTACACTAAACTTGAATAAAATTGGAGATGATGGGTGGCATTTTCAGAAAATACTGGACGATTTTACATGGATTGATCCAACAGAATTAATGGCTGCGTTATTTAATGCCGATATCGCCAAACGATCACGTTATTGTATCTCAAACCACTGATTTGTATTTAATAACATTGGATTTTATTAAATCAAATGTCCCTATATTGGTTTGGCGAAAAAAATTCCTATTGCTAAAACAACAAAAGCTATTTTTGCAAAAGATACTTGAATTTTAGATTTTAATTGTTCATATATGCTAATGTTAAATTTGGATTATCTTATATTTTAATGGTTCAATTAGGGGCCGTGGTAGCCTGATCGGTAGGGCATTGGACTCGGGGCCGGAGGGGCTCGGGTTCGATCCCCGCTGGTCGAAGACCCACCGTCGTCATTAAAGGGGACTGGGCGACGTTAAATATGCTCGTGGTCTCAATGTCCTCCAAGTGAAACGATACCTCTGGGGGTGCTAGTACCAGGTAGCTATTAGCTCTTGGACTAGTTCTAAATTCTCATTAACTGTTCGATCCGGTGATGGTGCTGCCATCTATCGGTATATAAAATAATGGAGGCAAGGCACTAGTATGCAGACCTCGACATAAATACAGTTGTAGTCAGTTGTGACTCTTGAATATAAATAGAAATAATGGTTCAATTTAATTGTTTAGGAGTTAATGGCTCTTTTAAAAAAGTAAAAAGCTTAAATTTCAGCAATACTGATCTTGGCAACTTTTTTTCAAGTAGATAAGCGTTGTTTGTACATTATTTTGTTAAGTGGAACGTATTTCTTTAATAGAGATTTTCAGAATGTGTGTCAGAAAGGCCAAAAAACAATAAGACCATTCGCCAAAAATTTGGCTACAAATTTGAAATACTAATAGTCTTAATCATCAAAATCTTCCCAAAAATTAAAATTTGAAAAAATTCAGGCATATTCAATTTCAGATTTTATATCGTTTTGTTACAGATCATGGTTTAAAATAAAATTACTGATTTAGTTCTCAATTGAAGCTGAATAACTTTCGTATAAAGAGTCTGAGATTGTCTCTCTTTTTTTTTTTTTAATGATTTCGAATGTCATTAAGTTTTGAGGAACTTATTAAGGTTTTTCAAAGAAAAATACTGAACGTCTTCATCAACTTAAATTAAGGTTGAATTTTCTTCTGTACTTAACTTATTGTTCAAATCTGGATGAAAAATGTCTATGTTTTTAAGTAACTCATATCTGAAGCAAATTTTGATAGGAAAAGTAAGTTTTTGGATCATTCCTCCACAGCAGGAGTGGTCTTGCGGCGCCTGGACCGTCGTCTGCTTGATGACCTTTTCCTGCGACCACTGGATCTTCTGCGACCCCCCGATCGCTTTCCAGCTCGCCTACGGCCTGCAGATCGTCTTCTGCGCGAAGTTCTTGGCGAAGATCTGCGTCTCCTTCTAGCTCTTTCGCCAACTTTGTACTGACCTCCCTCTCGAGTTAGAAGTCCGCGTTCCATCGCATTTTTGACAAACATCTTCAGATCTGCGCTTAACACATTCATATCCAGGTTTTTATTTGTGCTAATATACTTCTTGATCTCAGGAAGCGTCATTCCGTTTCTTCCTCCCAATTTTCGGACTGCATTCATCACAAGTCGTCCGATAGTTTTTGGAGAATTTGCTTGTTTTCCCACAATGTGGCTGCAGGAAATTATTTTGCTTTCACTATCGGTAGAATTAGTGGAATCCATTCTTAGAGGTTTGAAAATGGCTATGGGAAATTTCGATGACTGGTTCAAAAAAATTCTTTGTTACGAAATGGCGTTACGAAATTTGGTCGAAGCAAGAATTAGTTTAAACGAGAAGTTTGAACGAGGAGACGAGCGCTTCGAGAAGATCTATTTTCTTCTTCGTTAATCTTCAAGGCTTGCCTCTCTTTTGCCAGGTCCACCAATTTTATTTGTCCCCGCCTTTTGGTTAACCTTGTAAAAAGTTCGTGATTATTGGTTCTTTTTAATTTAGGATTTGAATATATCACAGTTTTTTTTTTTTTTTGATATCATATTATTCTACATTAAATTCTGTTTTATGAAAATAGATGCATATATGTGCGTATCAATGGCCCTATTACACGGTGCAATTTTAGTTGCAGCAAATTCCTGTATTTTCTCCACCCACTCACAGGTGTACCACAAGCAGTACACGGTTGCCATTTAGCAGTCCAGAATTTATACGTTATCGCTGAACTGGTGTATTTTATTTTTATAATCAGATTCATAGTTTTTTTTTCTTCACCACGAAAAGTTTATAAAAATTGCATGCTGTGACTATGAAATAAGTCAAATTCTCGATTAATTTCCTATACCGATTTTTTAAATATTTTTATTATTCGTTTCGGCTTCGTCTTGAAAAAAAAAAATCACTTTTTCATTGTTTACATTTTTCGGCGTTTTAATTTTTCATAAGTTAGCAAAAGCAAGTCTTTTTCATGATTTTTGTTTTGAAAAAGGTCCAGAAATGTTTATTTATGTTAAGATCACACATACAAAAAAGAAAAAAAAAAAGAAAAAAACAATAAAAAACCAAGCACTTTGTAATATGCTTGGCGAAAAATTTTGGAAGCCCGCCAAGTGTTTCTATAACGGCAAATTCCATCAAAAATTGTTCTGAATTGTCATCTTCGTTTTCCCCCAAACTTCTTCTTTGTTCTATGGCCTCGATTAAAAATGACTCCGTCTGTATGGCCTATGTTGTTGCAGATGTAGCTGTTTCATTTTTCACAGAAAAGCTGTTTCATGTCACCATGTGTTTCTTTTTTATTTTCCCCTTGCCATCGTTCTCCGCCAAGTTTTCCTGCCAAATAGAAAAGCGGAGAGAAAAACTGACGTCATGCAGTTTGGCGAATTCTCATTGGATTAAACCTGCAAGTAGGTGCAATCACGTTTCCGAAATTTAGGAAGTTTTTTTTTTCTTGAAAGAACATGCTTAAAAATATAAGATTTGACAATTTTTTTGAAATTTTTTGACAAAGTTCAATATTTTTTAACAATTATTTTAATCGGTACGCAGATTGAAATTCATTTTTTACGCTTCTGCACATGACGTCACAAGTGATGAACTGCCATTCGCTATGCCATTAGCGCACAGCGCAAATTATCATGACCTGGCAACGGGGTAAACAGCAAAGCATAACACTTAGCGCGGCAATGGAGCAGCGCGCCGAAGTGCATCACTCGTGACGTCATAAAGACCTCACCTCATTTCCAAAATCGGACATTTAAAAAAACTAAGTAAAAAATTACTGGCTCCATGTTAATATTTTTATTATTATTATTTTATTTTGCTTATTCTATCAGTTTCAGTGACTAAAAGTAGTACTTTCGACTGAAGGAAACAACGCCATTATTGCATGCAATTATCGGCGACACCGAGCAATTTTCTCCTGTAGAAATATATTACACCAAAAAAAAAAAAAAAAACCCTGTTGTAAAAAGTTCCCCGTCAAAAAACCTTTAACTCTTCCCCACAAAAAGGAACGCCTTCATCCTAAACCCAAAAACCCTCAGCCTTAAAAAGTTATGATTTTTAGTCCCCCCCCCCCCCTTCTACCGATTAAAAAAAATCTGTCATTAAAAAATGTAGGACAAAAGGACTGATTTTTAGGTGCGTGATAATTACTAACAATGCATACACAATACAAAAAATTATTTTTGTTGTGTTAAATGATGAGCAGGGCGTTGATTTAATTCCTTACTGATTCGTTTTTCTTTACCGTGACAATAAAGTGAATTAAAATTTGGCATAAACGATGGGAAAAATATTTCAGAAAGCAAACACTTAGTTTCAATTTAAAAAGGTTTATGTCAGCTAATAAAAGGGCAGTAGGGCTTCCTACCATACGTGGAAAATGGTTAAACGGGAAAATGGTCCGACACGTGAAATCTTCCGTGGAACATGGTCACACGAGATCTCATTTATAGTGAAAAGAAAAAAAAAAAAAAAAAAAAAAAGACGACAGTTTTTAAATCAGCCAGCATGTCTATTTTACTCTAAAACAGCTCAGGGGTGCCCTTCTCCTCCAAGTTCAACGGCGCAAAGTCCACCCCCCCCCCCCCCTTTTTTCTTAACCCTCTCTCCCTTTTTAATTTTTTAGCTCTTTTTTTTTTTTTTTTTAAGTTTTATTTATTTATACGTTTTTTAAAATTATTACTATTATTTTATTAGAAAAGCTCTGTGCTACGCCAATGACATTCACACACAGAGAGACCAGCAAACTGAAAAAACATAAAATAAAATAAATAATTTCAATAAAAAATAAATCAATAAATAAATTTAAATAAATTTACAAAAAATAAATAAATAAATAAATTTCCGCCATAAATTTAGATGTTGCAACTTGCGACATAACCCCCCATATGGACACCCCTGAAACAACTTAAAAATCTAACTCACTAGAAACTTTGGTATCAATTGTTCCCCTTTCTAAGTTACTTGAAAATTTTCAAGTCCCAGAAATGTCATTGATACGCACTTGTTAAGGAATGAAACCAAATTAGATTTTTAAGTAAATACTTACAGAAGAAAGGAAGCCAGAACCAGGAGCTTGATCAATTCCTAGCAAAAGTCGTACAAAAATGATCATATAGTCTTTCACGAAAGCCTGAAAAATGCAATATGCGAATTACTAAATCATTGATCACTGCTTAATACAATGCATTAAAATAAGTTTCTAAGTACGAATCTAAATAAGTTAAGGAAAGACTTTGGTATCATGTTTCTTTCTCTGTTTTTCAAGAGACGTTCTTAATTCTTCTTTTGTTCAGTAGTTATTGTCGAGTTTTAATGCAATTTGGAAAACAGAGGCTAATTAACGGAAATGTTTATTAAAAATTCATTTTTACGTCCTAGATGGCTTTTTGTACTTTAAGAATTACCTTATCCCCTCAAGCTTGGTATGGTTGGAAAACCCGTAAAAAATACCCCAAACGTAGTTTTTCAGTGTGTCGAAGCTCTAATCTTCTAAGTTACCCAGAAAAAAAAAGATACAAAATTTTTTTAGCTAGCGAAACTCATATTTTTCGAATTTGATTATTTTCCATTGTTAGCGCGACTTTTAAAAAGAGGTGAACTTCAGGTTTTAGTTGATTTTTTTTTTTGAAATCCTAAATCGCTTTTTAACACGAAAAATTCTTTGCAGTATTTCGAGCTTGGTATGGTTGGAAAGCCTGTAGAAAATATTCCCGAAGACATTTTCCCCGTATACGTAAGGAAACTCGAAAGTCCCAAATTGACTAGAAAAAGTGCTAGAAGCAATATTTTAAAATTCATTTTTATTTGATCTTTTGCGCGAAATAGCACATAGCAATTGCTGAATAATATTAAAGTTACCATTTCTCGCTTGAGTGTTAAAAAATAAAATGTTTGCATTCGTGTTTATTATTGAGGCTTTGTAAGTAACCACTGATTTTTATAATATTTCCCTTTTGGTTATAGTTTTGTGACTGCTTTGTATTGTAAGTACACTGAAATTGCATGTTCCTTGGTGTAAAATGAACGAATGTATCTGAGTGAAAGTAAAAATGTTGTAACATTAAAATTCATATGTTTTCCTCAAATTTTCAGTTATGATTGTGATCGAATTTGGACCACTGGTGCGAATACGAATAAAAATAATAAAGTATGATTGATGAACGCTTTCATTTTTGTTGTTGAAAGGAAATCTGAGGCATATAATTAGTAGCGCATTGTAATTCGTTAAAACGCTACGAAAGCATTGAAAATTTTTAGACAGACTTTTTTTTTTCTTTTTTTAAACTTTATGTGACTGATTTTTGAAACTCTTTTAAGTTGTCAAGGAAAACAAAATAAAGAAAAAGATTGAGGTTGAATTATTGTCTATAATTTCGACTCTCTCTTTGTAAAAAAAAAATTCACAAAAAATAATATTGATGTCCAAGTTTCCACAGCGGTTGAAATGTTTTAGTCAACACGTAGGACAAAGAAGACTTATTGATATTTTTTATTCCAAATCTTAGCCAATTTAATTGTGCATTGCACGATTTATCATAATTTACACATAAAGTATAATGACGTGTGTCTATATGAACGCGATCATTTAGCACTTAGCAACTTGCTACTGTTTAATTGCTTGTAATACCAGAGAAAACTATTCTTACATGAATTTAAAATTTCTATAAATTACCATATACCTAACAAAAAAAAAAAAAAAAACCTTTGAGCTAACGTTCCTTTGCGAAAGATTTTGTTTTACACTTTTTCTTTACGAATGCATTTTTTAAATAGTATGGAACTTAAAATAAGATAGAGTTCTAAGTACTAGTTTAAAACAAAAAAACGTAGCTTTTTTTTAATATAAACTTTTAAAAAGCGGAGTAGTTTCACTCATTCCCTTTTGCCGTTTAAATCAGTTAAAATATTCATCTATTTAACTTTGTGGTTTTTAAAAGCCAAACTTTACCCTCTGAAATAAATAATCAGAGCCCTGCGCTGTAGAGAACACATACAGCGAGTCGTCACTGCAATGTTCATACTGGGGAAAAAAATCCCGTACAACTGGTTTCCTTACAGCTATACTCTCTTCCCGTGAAGCCAACTTTCAGAAGTTTTACAGTCGAAATTTTAATAGATTCTGCAAATTTATTATTATGAGAAGATTTCATTCATTATTGTACAAAATTTCGCAGTATTTTGAAGTTGCGTATTACTTTTTAAGTATTGTACAGTAATATGCAATAATTTGAAAGTATGTATTAGATCTAATTTAGTTCTAATTTTTCACAAAATAGCCGGAATTTTCAATATGTGTTTTTGAAAGTAAATGTTTTAACCGCAAGTTCACACCTAATCGACAAACAACAATTACCAACTGATAGCCAGCGAAAACCGCAAACAATCAGGTACATATCTCAAAGAACTCGAATTTTTATTGGCTAAGAGCTCAAAGTTTGCCGATAGCAGTTGCCGTTTGACAAGAGTAAAATTCATTTAGTCCTTAAGTGCATCGTGTGCCATTTATCACCTAATACCCCACATACCCAATTTTTTTTTCTAAAACACTGCGAGAATAAATTAAAGCTCTGCAGTTGACAATAACCACGAAAATACTCACTGAAGATTAAACTTGTAAACTCTCAAAATCAAACTTGTAAATACAGTTCTAATCTGATGGAAAGTAAAAATACATTTTTTTTTGGCACTCGCAAATTTTGGACGTTTTTTTTAGTTCAGTGCGTTTGAGAATGCTTATTTCTTGTTATTCTATAATGATTTTTTTTTTTTTTGTTACTACTACAACCCCAATGTTGCTGATTGGTTGTTTCATCGTGAACCATGTGTGAATGAATTTAAGATTTTTTCCCATAATTTGGACAACAATTAAAAGCCGAAGAACTTATTTAATAGTTATTTTTAAAAAATCATGCAGGGTTAAAAATTTGAAGGGCAGTAAATAGCAAAGTTATAACAGTTATTACTTTGAAGCCTTTAGTATAAAAAGTAGCTCAATCGAGTTTTCAAAAAGTTACAGGACAGAGACAGAAAAGCATTTATTTTTTGAACTGTCTCTCAATGAAAACCGTATGTAGCAAATACGTACCAAATCGCTTTGTGCACTATCCACCACGAAATATTGATTAATGAAGTAAAAGATTTTTTTTTAAAAATCATGGATCGAGCTGGTTTCGATATTAAGCACCTGACTTATGATTCAACACTTCAGGTACTTCATAGAGCAGAAATCTTATGAGATTTTTTAAAAGTTAAATTTTGAAAGACATTAAATAGTCATGACCAAGGAGTTGAATCGTTTTTGTTTTACATTTGATGCAGTAAATATAAGAGACTCGACACATTTGGAAAAACTGATATCTAATTTTCATAGCATAAAGATCAGTCTTAGTTACTTCGATAATTAATTTCATAAATAGCGTACATGAATATGTTTTTACAACACCAGTAACCTATAAAAGCACTGATTTGATTTATTTTTGAACAAAACAATCGTGTGAGTTAGAGTTAATTTTTTTAAAAAATATTTAAAGAAGTGTTCTTGCGATACATTTTATACTCATGACGATGCGGCTTTGACGTCAAAGATTCTAAAAGGAATTTTAGATCTTGGAAGGTATAGCTGCACGTTCCTACGAGTTTTCAAGCAGATCTTAGAAATAGATTACAATAAGACACAAAACAGCTGTATGATATGTTTCCAATTTTTTGTTTTTGTTTTTGCTTTCAAATTGTTGTATCAATCATAATTGTAGTCCACTAAATTTTGAAGCAATCAACAGTACTGTATACTACTCAGAGGGGGGAAAGAATTCCGAATGGCATGTTTGAAATTTTTGATTAGAAAAAAGGAAAAATAAATAAATAAAAATGAATTAAAAAAAAAGGTCTTACTTGATATAGCAACGTATCCAACATGCTGGCACTGAATACGTTTCCAGCAGCGAAAGGCAGTCGAAACATGTATGAAATGTGGGAGCCTCTCTCCCGTTCACTCTGAGAAATGAAAATGTTTCAAAATTTCAATTAATAAGAAGAGGAATAACCTTACTTTAATATATTGAAGGTCAATATTGAAGGCTAATGGTTTTTACCTTTTCCATTTTCGACAAATGTAAGGCATATGTATCATTTGCTCTGAACTGCATGAACCTCATATTACTAGACTGGCTGAGTTCGGTGATGATCCTGACGCTTGGAAACATCCTGTTCCGCAAAGGAAAAACGCATATTAGCATCATAACGAACCAGCAGCGTGAATTCCGGCTCTTAAGTTATTTGGCGACGTTCGTAACCTCATCAACTTAAGGCCCCTATAGTGGTGGAGCCGACGCATCCGCCATTTTGAACAAATTTGATCGAGTGCTTCGTAGCGATAGCATTGCTGCTGATGTTCACATTTCTTTAGCATGTATTAAATTAAGTCAAATGGGTGGTTGTTCGGCTGTAAATTGACCAACTGTTTTCAAAATTTCGCCGTTAACCTTCACTCTCCGACTCTCCCGTTCCCTGTTTGGCGAATGATTGCCAATAAAGGTAGCTTTCCCTATTGTACGCTTGCTCCAATATGGCGGATGCGTTGACCTCTCCAGTTATAGGGGTTCTACATCAACTATTCGTCACCGGTTACGAAGGGTTGCCAGATACCATGGTATTCTGACGGCTTAACTGCTTGTCTAGCATCAGTGGTATATTCTAGGTGGGACGCAAGGGGCATCTCCTAGCTTTCTTATTTACACGCAACTATCTCCCCACAGTATAAAAAAATGCTAGGCCCCCTTCGCACCCTCTTCTTTATTTTATTAACTTGTATTTCGTATCTTTGGAGGAATTCGGGAAAATTGAGTCTGGCGTAGAAGACGCAATTTTGAATGGTACAATTTGCTTAAGAATCCAGATGTTGTCCACACTATTACGATTAGCCGTCTAATTTGGTTTGGCCACGTTATCCACCTTGATAATAGCAGCATTCTAAAGACAGTTTTTATGGCCGATCCATATTGAAAACGTGAAAAGTCAAAGCTGAGCTGAGTGATAATGTGAAAGAAGATTGCATTAACCTTAAGTCTAAGAACTGGAAGAGCTCAACTACGAATAGAGGAGGCTGGAAACGGTTGGTACAGAAGGCCTCTTCCCGCCCTGGGCTGTAGCAAAATGGATGATGATGATGATACTTGCATTTGAGAACGTCCTTTCTCCTTTTCCTCCATTACTACACCACTGGCTACGATGCCAAGTTTTAAAGTTTGTGGTCGAAAATAGTACGAGATTTCAATTTTCGCCATAGATCTTCATAACCGTAAGCTTCTCTCATCGACATATCTGTTTATATGATAATTTTTCGATTTCGAAAAGAGAACTTACTTGAACATTGTCTGGACGGCCACAATTGTGTTGCAATCTGCCAAAAAATCTTCCTCCGCAGAATTGGTTGACTCTTTGTTCACTACCACTACGCTATCGGCTAAGTTGATTCCGGAACGTAGGAGATCGTCCAGACTGCGAAATAAATCAAAATAAAGCTTATACAAGGTATTGCTATAGAAGTTAGTAACATATTCAACTTTACTAAAGAAATCAGCAAGTGGAGCAGCAAATTTTTAATTATTGCTGATTTTTTGACGCTATTGAAGTTTTGAAATTAACATTTGATGGGCTGACGAGGGAAAGACAGCAAGTCACAAAAAGTAAATTTTACAGGGGAAGCAAAGAAAAAAAAAAAAAAAAAAACACGAGACCAAATATCGTAGCCTAATGCAAGTGCCATCTTCCATCTCACGTAGAACCTACACCATTTTGCCCACTGACTAACTGCTTATTCAATGACATTAGCTTGAGCGTTTACTGTTTTTCCGTGAAAAAAAAAAAAAAAAAAAAAACCAAGAAACTCATTTGTGACTTACTATCTGCTCATGCCAACCCCTCGTTTATGCTTGATTATTGCTATTAACAAAGTATTTTTATTAAAAAGCATATGGAGAAGAATTTGAGACCAAGCATTACTACCTTAAAAAAAATCTCCCAGTGGTTGATCTCCTGTGTACTTTCGTCACATTTGAATTAAAATTAGTAAGTTTAATTCAAATAGTTGCCAACTAATGTTTCACTCAGGACAAAAGGGTAGATCGATTAGCTGAAAATTTCATGTCTTAAAGATAAACATAATTTATGCACTCTTACTTATCAATTGAGCCCTGCATCCAGTACACCAAAGGAAACCACGATATTGCATCCAGAAAGGCTTCATGTGGCCTGGAAAATGAAATCATGTGCAATTAAGTGCAGAAAATATATAAATCAAATTCGAAATCAAATTTTGTTTATATCCTGTGAAGCTCAGAAATAAGTATCAATTCAGGTTTTGTTAAATTTTAGCCAAAATAACTTCAGTTTAAGTGGGACGCCTTATTCGGAATACTTTTTACAATTTAGTCGGTGAGAAAAAAAAGAAAAGTCCAAAATGCTCGATGCGAATTAATAAGTTTATCTGCCGTATCAATACTCTTTCTCTCGCAGGGCATATTTAAATAGTGTCTATAATGAACAAAAACGAACGAACGAACTGATTCATTTTTTTGGGGGGGGGGGGGGGCGAGAATGCTGATTGCAATCATCAGTTTTGATGTTTCAAACTCTAAATCCACTATCGTGAAAAAATGTGTTTGATTCCATTAACTGCCTAAGGGTTGAAGTTGAAATTAATTTCCCCTCTTGCTAGTTTAAAACGCCTAAAAGCAAAGCTTTGCAAGTGTCAAAATTAAAGACAAATGGACATAACAAGTACACATGGTGGAAAAAACTCATCTGTTTTAGGGTAAGAGATGGAACTAGTAGCCCTGGTCAGTTCTGTTATACAACATGATTTCGAAAAATGTTAAAATGAAAGTCGCTTGAAGGTTTGAAATTTGCAACTTTCACACAAAGCATAGTAAAAATCCACTTACTCCTCTTAGCTTCTCATTGCCAAATTGATCTAATTAATGAAAATATTGCCTAGAGAAAACTCATGCAGAGTTTCCTAAACTATTTAAAGGATCTTTCAAAGAGCATTTTGCCCTCTTGAAAAAATATTGGAAATACAGTCGAACTCGCTTATAACGAGCCCTGATTTAACGAGAACCAGGATTCAGCGCAGAAATAAGAAATACTTGGTTGATACAATGTTAAGTAACTGGAAGCACAACTCGCTTTTAACGAGCAAATACCGCTTAAAACAAGCAATATTTTTGTGATTCTCAAAATTTCTATTTACTTCCAGCTCAGCTTAAACTTAGTTAGTAAATTTTCTTCAGCATTCCAAATTCAACTAAAAGTTAACGATCAATAATAAACCCCTAGAACAAGCGATGACCGCACTTTTTTTTTTTTGTAAAGTATAAAGAAGTATTTAAAATTTATATGTGTGTGTATATGTGTGGATTATTTTTGAGGTATCAAATAATGACATAAGAAAGATACATTTAGACAGTTCAAAGGCAATTAACCAACTTCTTTGGAACTGTACAGAGATCAAAAAGAAGCAAAAAATCAGTTACGATGATTTTTATGATTTTTTCAAACTCGTTTCCTACGAGCACTCGGTTACAACGAACAAATAACGCGGTCCCTTAAAGCTCGTACTACGATTTACTGAGTTCCGACTGTGTTCCGAGATTATTATCGCACACGGATACATTCTAGAAAAGAAAAGCATGAAATGGATGAATGACTGTTGAAAACCATTTCTCCATGTTAGTTTAGCTTTCACTTCCACACCCCAAACCACTGGAAAGGGAGCCATTCGTTAGTTCTTTTTTTTTTTTTTTGAGTGTGTGAGAGAGAAGGAGAGAAATACCTCCTTTCGAGCAGCAGGATGATGGGCCTAAGCGTCTGCGGGAGATGGAAGTGCGCCCGCAGAGGAACGATGAAGTTGTATATTCCGTTGGAAGCGAAATCGGCAGCCAGGATGATGCAGCGACTTGGCCAGTTGTACTCTTTGGCATTGCGGAACGCGCAGTGGGAGCAGATCTGCACAGGGGAGAAAATGCTGTTAGGGACGAAGTTAAACAATTTTCGATTGAAAAAATTTCAAGTATTTCTCGGGATGATGGGAGGTCACAGTGACCGCCCAAAAATTTCTTTATTCGGCCAATTTTGCCGATGATTCGACAAATTTTTAGACTATATTGCAACATTGATGTTTTTTTCCTTTTTGAAATTAAAAAAAAATATTGCCTAATGTTTCTTCTCATTAGATGCTACAACCCAAATTCAAAATAATAGAATTCTTCACACTTTTCGGAAAAAAGTTTATTCTAACCAAATATAAGTGCAAATAAGGTAATTAAATGAACATGGCACCTTTCTTAGACCTTAAAGTGTGCTTTTCATTTCAAATATACTCAATTAAAAATAATGTTAGACAGAATAATCCAAAAGTTTCTAGTGATGAAGGTTTACATTATGTCAAAAAATAGAATATTCAAATTAAAGGGGGAAAAACAGTTTCATAAGAAACAATATCAATACTAGAATGCGTCATTTTTTGCTGGATTCAATGCTTTAATCCTTTCACACCCGGATTCTACCATCTGTTTACATTAATCGTTTCTGACATTGTTTCCATATCCTTTTCAATGCGGCAATGATTTCAATTTTGTTCACTGGCACCAGGTCTTGAACTGCTTTGTTTAGATTTGACGGTACCACAAGTTCTTGATCGGATTGAGATGGTAGAGTTGCTTGACCAGTTTAACTCCGAAACTCCTCTCTTCGTCTAAAATTTATGAGTCGATTTGGAGACATGACACGGAGTAGAATCTTGCTGAAAGATAAAATGTGTCACTGCTGCGCCTCAGATGAAGTATCATGCAGTATTATTGATAAACACCGGAAGTCATACATTATATTATTTTCAGATACATACAATGCAAACAATACATTGTTTTATTTTAAGATACCTCATGGACCCACAAACCAAAAAGGATGTGTCAAATGAGACGTCTTACACAAAATTTCTCATTCACTTATCTTTTTGAAAGTTAAACTCCAACACTTTTTTTTGTTTACAGATATTTCAAAAAATGATTCATCACTGAATATAATACTTTTCCAACCTTATTGCCCCGTATGAGCTTCTCTTTGCTCCAGGAGAGTCGTGCACGTTTCTGTTTCTTAATGATCTTTGGTCTTACTTCGTAGATCCGCAATTAAAACTGCACTTTATGCAACCGTCCAAATGTAGTTAACGTGGACAAGATAACCATGCATTCTTTTCAGCACTTATGGATGTAAAAAGCATTTTTCAACGATTATTTTGAACGATTTACTTTAATTTGGGTTCACCTCTGCCTGGTGTTACAATTTTCTACCTCGTTTACTTCGGTTACGTTTAAGTTGGTCAGTCCTTCTATATTCCTTTAAAACCTTACATACCATAGATTGTAAAACGTTCATTTGAATTGAATTGGATAGTTTTTTTCTAACTTTAAGAAATGATACAATATGTAACTTCGTTCACCCCCCCCCCCTATTTATCATCTTGATGACCCATTTTGAGCAGTAAAAGGCTTTTAAAAGAGGGTAAAATTATCCGGGGGCCAAAATCTATACTTGTGACAAACTATCGGTTAACAGGTATGCAAATATTTTCCCTACGTTTTAAAATCCACATTGAATGAATAGATTATACTAATTTTTTGACCCATGTAATAATCCTATCTATTTTCCCAATGTGTTAATGATCCATAAGTTGTTAAAATAATATCTGAAAAGTTGTTTAAACTGATTACCCATTCAAGAATAACGAGTTTTACTCTTTTTAATTTGCATGTGTTCATTTTTCCCGACTCAGGGACAAGTTTTGTTCAAACGGTTCTGATATTCTATTATTTTGAATTTGGGTTGTATATGTATTTGTTAAGCCTTAAGTGTGCATGTTCATATTTCGGCATTCGATAAAATTGGAATTTCATTCGGCAAATTACGAATTTTCCGCCTGCCATAAATTTTAGTTCTGGGTGCCTCTGGTAATTCCACCTAAGTGCCACTCACCGATCGGAATAAAACTTTGATTATCGATAGAACATTAAAAAATACTGAACCCGTGTTTTTTTTTAAATCGGCAATAAACACTTTTGACGGGGGTGAAATTCAAAGGGGTGTTATTGGATTGTTGGATGTTAGAGAGTGCAGTATATTCTTCAGCTTTAAAGTTTAATTCAAAATGCAAATAACGATTAGAAATTCGAAAAAAATGTATTTTACAATAAGAAAACGAACTAAAGATGACTTGTTTCTGAATTTTTCTAAAAATACCATTTACAAGGATAAACCATCTCTCACAGTCTGCACCTCCGAGTGAATATAAGATAATAAATTTGAAAAATCCTAAAGACGTCAACTTAAGAATATTTTTAGAAAAAGATTTTTACAAGCAAGAATTTTTAATCATTACTCAACTTTTGTAATGGGGGCCAAAGAAAATACTTTCATTTCCCCAACATTTAAATTTTTAATTAATTTTTTCAACTCTCCAGTTTTTCAAACAAGGCGTGGCCTGTATGACGTGACAGGTAATTTACTTTGGCGCGTAATCCACTGCTGCGCTGAATGCTTACGTTTGCTATCTACCGCGTTTCCACATTATGATAATTCAGAAGCAAATTAAATATTGCGCTCTACGATTTCTATCAACTATATGGTGGCCAGTACATGTGAAGAAAGGTGCGAATTAAATATTGCGCTTGCGCTAATAGTATCAGTGAATGGCATTTCATAACTTGTGATGTCATGTGCAGAAGCGTAAAAAAATGAAATTGAATCTGTGCACCGATTAAAATAATCTTTTAAAAATATTAAAACAATTGTCAAATTATTTTAAAAATGTTCAGATCCTGTGTTTTTAAGCATGTTCTTTCGGGAAAAAAATATACTTTTAAAATTTCGGAAACGATACCATTGAAATTTAAAATAGTGTTCCAATATTTTTGGTGATAAAGTGTATGTGTACAAACAATTCTTATGAGACTAAAAAAGCAAGTTATTTCAACTGTAACCTTTGGCAACATATTATTAAGATATATGATTTGGCAAACAGGAGGGCCAAAGGCAAGAGGAATTTTACGTGTATTTTGAAAAGGGTCGGGAAGAAGAGGAACATTGCTTTGACTCACTCATCACAATAGCATATCAATTTAGAAGTAAGCTTGTTATTATAGATTACAATGAACAAATTTTATCAAATTAAACGAATTCAACTTAAATACAATTGTTTTTAACAAGAATTACGCTGGAACGTAACTACAAGGGCACAGTTTTCACATTCCAAACTTGAAAAATTGTAGAATTTCAAGAGAGGAATTAAAACAAATATTCAATTGGCGAATTTAGTGAAGAAAAAAGTTAAGTAAACTTTCCGAAAAGATGAAAAATTTACTGTGAATGAACAAAAAACTTTCTTCTGTTTTTTAAAGAAAATCAAACATAAAATTTAACTACTTTTCATTAGAGCTTCTAGTAAAACTAATTTCAGTATTGCGATAAAATTTTCCTAGCTGAAGATTTTGAATTTGAAAGGACAGTTGACATCCATGCGAGATACAAAGAAAAGGAGTTTAAATCGGCAATACTTTCATTAAATTAAAACTACATTTTGAGAAAAAAGAACAAGATAAAAGCTTCAAAATTGAAAATTGATTTTCTGAAACTTCTTCGATTAACACTTTAAACCAGGGGTTCTCAACCTTTCTGGCTCAGTGTCCCCCTTTTAGCATTGACGTCAGATCACGTCCCCCCCCACCCACACCATCATATGAGGTCAATACTAGTAGGACAATCGGAAAACGGGCCTTAGAAACTGAAGCTGGTTATTAAACGCGAACATAGATAAGTAACGCAAAATTGAATATTATTACACATAAATTTTTTTTTGAACATATCATTAAACATGAAACCGAAAAATTAAAGATCGAACACGAAACTAAAGAATTAAACACAAATGAATTAGATGTATCTGGGATGTAGGTGAAGTTAG
Organism: Uloborus diversus; assembly: GCF_026930045.1. Classification (NCBI taxonomy): domain Eukaryota; kingdom Metazoa; phylum Arthropoda; class Arachnida; order Araneae; family Uloboridae; genus Uloborus; species Uloborus diversus. The sequence goes on along the minus strand of NC_072735.1, from coordinate 139,559,298 downwards.
AATGTAATTGAAATCACTTTCACACAACATGAGACTGCTAGCCGATAATTTTGAGAGGGACCATTCGAAATTGTTTCTTTAAAAACTTGCTTGAGATGTTAGTCCTAAAGGTCACCTCTCAAATTGTGCCGGATTTTTTTATCTTTCCGAAAAACCACCGCATCTCTTCAAGTTTCTATATCAAATTTTCGTTTTAGAATAAAAGCAGAAATAGGGCGAATTCATAAAACTTAAGATAAGTTTTAAACCAAAAAATTCGTCATGTATAAGCCTTTGAATAATAATAAAAAAAAAAAATACAAATCCTGAAAATTCAATTTTATGCTGGCTTTGGTTACGTTAGAGGAAGGACGGAGGTGATGGAGAATTATGATTAAAATATTTGGCAATTCAAGTCTTAAACGCAGTTTTAGGTTTTTGGAGACAAAGAAAAGGGGTCGGGGATCCTGGAAACTTTATATAAATTGACCTAAAAACTTAAAGGAAACTTTGTGATTGAAGCCCCAAAAGTGTTATTTCAGGCTGCTGTTGGGAAATTTAACGGATAAGGGCTTGTTAAATACTCGTCGCAGGATTTTTTCCCCAAATTTAAGTCATAAAGTGCAATTTTTCGTTAGTTTTCGTGTTACTTGTGAATAAGAGTAGAAATAGAGGCTCTCCCATAAAAAATCCGAAATTAAAGCCCTAAAAACACAAATATAGATCCTCTTTGGTTTCTTGACCAATAGAGGTACTCTGAGAATAACAGTGTTTGCAGGTTATCATAGAGTCTAAAATTTGTCCTTTGGAAATAGAAGTTCTGTTTCGAGGAGATGAATGCAATTTCACCTCCAATTAAGACCTAAATTTCTTTAAAAGTAAAACATAGCTGTTAAATTTGTTTTTTTTTCTTTCCCATTTTTCATTTCTTTTTTTTCTCTCTCTCTCTTCTTAAAAAGATTCCTACACTTGTAAGGTTTTGGGAGGGTCCACGGCCGACATAGCCTCCCTCTAGATCCGCTCATGTGAGACTGAAGGGCTGCCATTGTTTGTCATTAAAAAGGTTTTTGAATATTGGGTTGTAACTGCGACGAAACAACCTCTGGTTACCTTCAACACCTTCTTCAATATTTTGACCTTATACATGCTAATGCTGAAAATCTCCAAATATTTGTGGATCAAAACCGCTCGAAATACTTTTTAAAAGTCGATCATGGCAAAAATAGTTGTTTGTGACCGCAAAATTGAGCAAATCATAGTTTCACTTTTTCATTTAACTTTTTAAGAACATTCACGCCTCCCTTGAAATTTATCTACACCCCTCTAAAGGGGAGCGCCTCCCAGGTTGAGAATCACTGCTTTAAACTAACGCTCTTCGATTAGCAAATGCGAGAAAAACTATTAAATTTGGGGTTTATGTCGACACACTAAATCTCCAAATGACTCAATGCCAAGAACTAAATGCATTCATTACTTCCGATTTATTGATACAAGGTGTGACGATTATTATTTTCTTGAAAATTTGCTTTATTTAAAACACAATAAAAGTGCCTTTTAGTCCCATTCAACATAATCCAGTTCCCTATTAATATGTCGCTGTATACAAGTTTCTACTGTTCAAAGCAGTGTTACAGTTCATTAGGTGTCACTTTCTAAAGTAAATCTGTCGTTTTTGCTTTCATCTCTCTACAGACTGAAAATGTATTACTTTCAATGTACTTTTCATTTTCGAAAATAGGTCGAAGTCAATTGATGAGTACAGTGGATACTCGAGCATGGTAATGCGCCAGCTTGCCAAAAACTGTTTCACAGATAGCTGTACTTCGTTAAATGAAAATCCTAGGTCTTCTTTTTTAAAGGTTTCTGTCAATGTTCGAAAAATCTGAAACCATTCTTTCAATGTTTGCATTAGTTACTGATATCACGTGTGGATAAGAACGCTTATCAACTTATTATCCAGAATGAGGTTTCCCATCAATTTTACAACTAGACAAAATTTTTATCCTCATAGAAATTTACATCAATGGAAAAATGAAATTTTCCTCTCTTTTTCTACACAATTTTGTAGACGGTGCTCCAGCTTCTGTATCCCAATATCATAGAACTCCGCCGCCAAACCTTTCAGGAAACGTTTAACCTCTTCTTTGATTACAAGGTCACTACGGAAGCGTTGGCCGTTCAAGTGTTCCTTTAACCGCCCCAGCAATCAACTGAGACAGTTATTATGCAATACTAAGAAAATTCAGGCGAGCTATCCAGAACCGCCGGCGAGGACGATTGACAGCTGGTGTAACGCTGCTTCACGACAACTCAAGAAACCCAGGAATTTTTGACAGACTTAGGGAGGACTGTCATGCCCCACCCATCTTACAGGCCGGACCTCGCGGTTTGTGATTATCACTTGTTCCCGTAAGTTAAAGGAACACTTGAGTGGCCAACTTTTCGTAGTGACGATGAAATCAAAGAAGAGGTTAAACGTTTCCTCAACGGTTTGGAGGCGGAGTTCTATGATATTGTGACACAGAAATTACAACAATGTCTAAAAAATGTGTAGAAAATGATAACGATTATGTAAAAAAATAGAGGAAAGTTTAATCTTTCCAACGATGTAAATTTTTATGAGAATAAAAAAAGTTTGTCCGTTAGTAAAATTGATGGGAACCTTATTTCTGGATCGACCCTCGTATATATATATATATATATATATATATATATATCCTGGTTTTTAAGTGTTTTAAAACTTATGATAGGTTTTGTAGTGTAAATAATACAATAGGCGGGTTTTTGAAAATAAATGCCTAAGAAGTAATTACTATCGATTTTTTATTCTCATGAATTAAACAACATTCTAAAAATCATGCTAATCCCACAACGTTCAAGATTATTTTACTTCAATTAATAAGAATCTTTTCATGATAACTGAAAAGAAAATAATTACTTGAGCTAATTCGAGGCAGCATAAAGATTTCTTTTCTTTCAATAAGTAGCAGAGTGTCGGGCTTACACCAACGTAAGGCGAAACGGGAGGGAACCCCTTGACAATTCTGGAAAGAAACACAACAAATCAAAAGCATTCAGTTAGTTTGCTGAATTAACTGTGCTAAGAAATAGATTTAGCAAGCGGTAAATTATAAGCCGGTGCTTAATTAAAATTTAGTGAATGTCTTGCTGAACATCTGTTTTTATTGTCACTGCGACACGGTTTATGATTTCTCTCTTAAAAAATGGAGTGTTACGATAGAATGAATTAGAAGCTCGAAAGCGCAACTAAGCACAAAGCCTGCAAAACAGAAGAAATATTTATGAGAATTAGCATACATTTACTTTGAAATCAGCTTAGGAAGTATTAAAAATTCTTTGTTTGAGTTTCTGATGAATATAATTTAGAAAATAAATACGAGCTGCAAAATAAATGCTCGTGTTAACTAAGATCAGTTTATTTATGAACTTATTTGATGGTATAGCAACATAGCCGTATGCAGTGGCGCACACATAAATTTTGCAAGGGGAGGGAGGGTCCAGAGTTAAAAGTCCCATTTTCATATCATACCCCGGTATGCCGTCAAACATATTCAATTAATTTTATCCATTATCGAGAACAAAAAAATGAAAAAAATTAAATATATAATTAATATTAATTAATGAAAAAATATCAACAGATATTTAATTAAATTACCAGAAAGTACATGAATTTATGCATTTACTTTTCTTATCATTCAAAAATGAAAACAGCGAAGCAAATTCAAGTATAAGAAACACCAAGTATGAAGATTCAGAAAAATCTCATTTTAGTCTGTAATTACAAAACTAAAAACATTATTATTTCAGTGTATTCATTTATCTTTACCAGTCTGACTCTATAGGCTTACAAAATATCGTATAATATAGTTTTCTTGTTCTATTTCGATTTTATTTATAATTACCTCAGGTGTGTGATGGTGACTTTGCTTGAATTCAGCAGTGCAAGAACCCCCTAAACTTTCATTATACATAGAACTTCTCAAGTATATTTTTAGCTTTCTCAAAGTCGAGAAAGATCCCTCGCTAGTGCAATTTGTTACAGGAAAAATGCATGATTTTTAAACATCTTTTAACTACAGGATTTTATTTCTTCACTTAAACTGAAAGTATTGTTCCCTTTGTATGGAATTATTTTACGTATAAAATACATAGAATAGTAATCGAAATAATGCAAGAGCTATGGGAGGGGTCAGGACCCCCTGGACCCCTCTCTTGTGTGCGCCACTGGTCATATGTAAATGCGTCAAAAGAAGCCTGCAATAGAGGAATTAGAAAAGGGGCTGTTTGACTATAGAGTTACTTTACCTTTTGACTGCTCTTTTTTTTATTTACGAAATCTCCCCAAAATATTTATTTTTATGAGCAAAGGAAAAAAAGTCAATTTACACAAATTATCTTAGAAATGTTACTTAGTATAATAAATTTACAAACTAGGCTCATGGAAAAATAGATCATGTTGGGTTAAAGGTTGTACTGTCTAACCACGGATTGTATGGAAAGGCAAACATCCGGTTTACACGCGGAAATGGAAGCATCTATTAGTTTTCAGGGATGTCAGCTTTTGCAGATGTATGTTAGCCTCTAAAGTAAGCAGAGTCTCAGTCAAATAAGCAGTATACGCGCATAAAATTTTTATTTTTCCCCTCATGCAGATGGAATCACCTCAACTGGATGTTTGCCAATTTCATACAATCCGTAGTCAAACAGTAAACCCCCATTTCAATATAATTTAAAATTGATAACTTTAAAATAGCCCAGATGTGTTTCATTTTCGTTAAGCAATCACGAATTGCTTATTATTTTCTCCTGACTGTTGAATGACATCCATTTTCTAATTTAAACTACCTTCTCGATTTTTCATCCAGCACATAACATCTAACATACAGTCCATGGCATTCATTTAATTTTTGACGTCTTGTATTGAAATAATGGTTGCGGTAAATGCCATTAGTAGAAACAAGATACCCAACGAGTAGGGTCCTATCGCATTTCGTGATTGCGGGAAGCATAATTTGAACTCAAGTACTCAAAACTGAAACTAATTTTTGAAATTTCTGGCTGTTGCACTTTTGTAAAAGAAACCATTTGCTCATTATATTTTTTTCTTCAAAGAATGTACAACCAATTAAAAATTTTCTTTATCTTTTCCGGTTAAAGAATCAAATGGATGCCTCACTTGCCAAACTGACTAATTCCATAAAACAAAAAGTAGAGAATAATTTTGAAGAAGATGGTGTTATCCATGGGAGTAAATAGGCCCTCGTGTTACAATTTCTGCAATCACATGGTCAGAAATGTACTGAACCAAAACTTTCAATATAAATTCACGTGCTAAGCATTGATATTTGCATGATTACAACAGAAATGAGGATTATTTTTAGAGTGAAGTTAAAGTGGATTTGGCAATTAAGGCAACCAAATAAGGTCAATAATTAAGTTTTGAACAATTTTTTGTTTATTTATTTATTTTCTTTTGAGCATTATCATTATTTTTAGGACGATGGTTATTTATAAAAGACTTTTGCCAACATAGCATCGTTTTCATACCGAAAAGGTCGACTGCAAACTACGTTTCTTAAATATCCCCAAGTTCAAAATATTAACTTCGAAAAATTGTCAGAGAGGCGAATAACGAGTAACTAAATTTTATGTTGACATCTGCTTGACAAGTCTATTTCAAATTCAGATCAAGAGTTGAGAGTTTTGAAAAAAAAAAAAAAAAAACATTTCGTGATCTTGACAAGTCAGAAAAGTATTGCCGAAAAGTAAAGAAAATACCGACCGTATTTTGTTAACATTTCACGTTTATACTTCATTTTCCCTCTAAAACCCTAGATCTCAACGTTGACACGTATAAAAGTACATGTAAAAAGCTCATGCGTGACAGAATATTCGATAACGTTGGTATATTTGTAAATAGTTTGTCAAAACATTTACAAATATAAATCTTTTACAGCGAACAATATATTTTTTTTTCGTTGAGAAAGTGAATTTTTTATTTATTTCAGAGTAGTTTCTTATTGAATTACTTTTGCCATTTAGTTTGTCGCAAATAAAAACTTTTGTACCGTATAAGATTTTCAGGCAGTAGTTGTTTATTTCATGGAGCGTTAGTTAATTTATAATTTGCAAATACATATTATAAGAAAAAAATTAAAACCTTACGTTTTACTTGTGATTGATAGATAGCGAGTCGCCTGACATTTTGCCTTATTCACTGCCACTGCTTGAAATATTTTCTGAAAATGATTATTTTACCTCGTAATTCGTCTTCATTTCTGCACCGTGTATAATGCTTAGACTATTATCAAGTTACCCAGATGTTTAATAAAAATGCAACAATATAAATTTATTGTTTTTATTTTTCGGCACAATGTTTGTAGAAACATGAATTAGTACCTTTTTGATTTTTTAAAACTAAATAACAAGTTATCAGTTTTACAGCAAGTCTTACTCTTTATAGATTGGCGTACATTCAGTTCTCTATATCGTTATAAATGTATGTTTGCTTACTTTGCAAAACTACTTTTTGACTTAGAGCGTCTTCGACTCAACCTCTTTGCTGAATTCAGTAAATTTTAACCCATGTTCGAATAGAACATTTTCGAAACTTCTCTACAAGCTTTGATGAATTTTAAAAGAAATTGATACCTACTCTATGAAAATTTTCTACTATGTTAGAGTCAACTGAACTAGTCAAAATGCTTTGGGGTGATGCAATAAATAAAATATACTTTGTTGAGTATAAAAATGCAAATCATTTCTTGAAAAGTTTTTAAACCTAATTTAAATCTACGATTTTTTATCGTATTTTAATTATGTGTTGCTATACAAACAAGACATTAAAATGAATCAAAGTAATTTTGAATGGTCACGGGTAAATCTTGCAGTATTTATGATCTAATAAATGAAACCGCGCTTAGAGAAGTCAAACTGTAAATACTTTTTCATGCATTGAACTTTCATGAAAAGAATCAGGTCTATAAAATGGCCATAGTACTGCTTTTTTAGTCATAAAATTCAAATAATAGTTCTTTGCATTTTCGAATCGTTATCAAAAAAAAAAAAAAAAAAAAGACTCGTTTTATGACTGTTTGCTACAACAAGCTCCATATTGAGTGATTATCATAATCATTAAATTCAAATAGTGTTACCCGTAGAAGAAAGAAAAGGAAAAGAAAAAGATGCAAGTTAAACTTATTTATTTTCCCTTGCATTGTAAAAGTTTCAACCTGCTTCTCACTCCCCAAATAAATCTGGAAAAATTCATTGATTGTGTTTAATGGGCGCCGAGCAGTAATTAATTGGCCGGGCGAATTACCTTAAAAATTTCGCAACACTCTCATTCCTAAAAAATACCTATTTTTCGTAAAAGGCAAAAACAAAGAAGATAATATCTGGAATTCGTTTTTAACGAATTCAAGAGTTTTTGCAATCAAGACTAAGATAGAAACCTACAATATACATAAAATTTTTTTTCAAGAAATAACAGCCATGGAACAGAGCATACCAATGATATTTGCCTGAAAAGTTTTATTTTTACTAAGATTTTTTTTTCACAGATACAGCAGACCCTCGTTTTACGAGGGGTTACGTTACACGAAAATGCCGCTTAAATCAAAACCGTGTAAATTAAGATGTAATAGAAGGATTAAAATAGGGGTTACTTTTCATAGGTTTAAAATAAAAATCCTTCATTCTAGTGGTAGATAAATATATAGTAAGTTAAATGTGTAGTTATTTCGTTACATATATACAACATACATAAAGAAAGCATGAATAAACTTAATGTTCATAAAAAGTGCTGTTTATGATAATTTTTTGGCAACACTGAAAACAGATAAGGGGCACGAGTTATGGAAAAAATTCCTTCATTTTTTTTCCAGCATTTCAAGCCAGCAGCACGGGTGAGGTGATAGATGTTAAGAAATCAAATCCCAGTCCCCTCCCTTTGAAAAGATACTAGTTGTGCTCTAGCAAGCTGGTGAACTATGAGCCAGATTTGGCGAAAAGACTTGCAAATGTTGCTCGTACATTTATACATAGAAAACTTGAAGATTTGAAGCTGCCACTTTGCGCTGGTAAGCTGAAGATCATGCAAAACCTTGTTATCGTGAAAATATTCCTAATCTTCTTAAAATTTTTCTTAGAATCAACTATGTATCTTTAGAATCTAACTATATTCACATGGGAAAAATAAATCTGAAAATGAGAAAAAAGAATCGCGTTCAGGAATATTTTCCAAAATTTAATAATCTGCAAAGTTTGTGTCATTTTACTTACTTTTCTCTTTAGAGATAGTCACTGGCTGAAGGTAATGCCACAGGCACGAATAAAATTCACTTGCTCTATGTGTCGTTTTATCTCATTATTATGCAGGGAAGACATTAGGTTAGAGTCTTTTGAGTTCTCTTTTTATGCAATCAAAGTGCAAAGAAGAGAGGATTTGCAATTGGAACCATTTTTGTTTTCGAATTGAAAGCACATCTGGAAAATTTCCCACCGGTTTCTTACTATGTTTTAAAATTTAATAAAAATCTTACATAAAACTTAGGGATATAGATTTCAAGCTGAAAACTTGGTTGATATTACTGAAATGTCAAGATAAAATATAGTAAAGTGTTTAGGGTGCTATCTTGTATTATATTTTTGCTAATTTTTATCAGCGGAAATCAATAAGTAATTTGTTTTTAAATATCGTCTGCACTCTATCAAGATTACAACCATTAATGTTCCGTGTCAGAAAACTTCCTGCAAAAATAGCAGAAATGAAGAAAAAAGTCTGTTTTTATAATTTAAAATTATATTATGCAGTAAAAATGCAATACGGCGATTCGACGCTCACATGTGGAGCATTTGGAAGAAATTTTCTCTATATGTTACAAACAAATTAATAAGGGCTAAAAGTTAAAAAAAAAAAATAATAAAAATAAAATGTTGCCCCAGCAAAAGTACTTGACTCATGTGATTAGGCAAACCCAAAATAAATGTCAAATTTATTTTTGAATCGTTGCTGTTTTAATGAAATTAACCTGTCACGTATGTTACACGCTTTTAAATACATGCTTTTGAGTTCTGAATACCGGCAATATATCTTCCATACCTGTTGAGGCAAATTTATTATATATTGCATTCAATAATTAAAGTAACAAATTGGTGTGGGAAAAAGAATGTTACTATTATAAGTTTGAAACATTTGGGATCTTAAGTTGGCCTCACTGTGATGAGCTCTAACATGGCCCCACTAGATGGCGCTGACGCTTAATGGGCCTTGACAATTTCTGAGTTTTTTGTATTAAACCGATGTAACTACGATCCACTCATGCATTCACCAATCAATGTCAACGTTTCAAAGTTTGTTTACTTTTGATTGGCTGTCGCCCATTTTGACCAAAAGAGGCGCTGATGGGAACCCTTGCATCCACCAATCAATGGCAACGTAATGAAAACAGGTGTTTCCTGTTGCGCCCCCTTTGTTGCCATGAGTTTCAGCGATTGTCAGGGCCTATAAGAATTAAGTGGGGTCATGGTTCTAATCAGAGGATTGATCACATTGCCATGTTTATAATCTAAAAATTAAGTTAAATGTCGGATCTGTTTGAAAATTCCACATTAGTTGAACAACGTTCTGTCACTCGTTTTTTGCTGAAGGTGAAAAATAAGATAATGTATTCTCTAACATGATTAATAAAAGTTGTATGAACTGTGGAAATTTTTGAAAGTTAGTTGAACAGTTCAAAAGTGGTCAAGAGTCAGTGTCTAGCGAAAACCATTCTGGCCGGCCTATCGAAGTTTCAACTTCTTAACTTCAAACTCGAATTGATGACATTATTCTTGCGTTCCACCGTGTCACAGCGGAAATGATTGCAGAAAAATTTCATGTTGGCGTTGCACAGCTCATACTCACAGAAGAGGTGTGATTCTCCAGTAAGTCAACGCACATCCTCAAGTTGCTCAATTAACCTGTGGAACCATTGCTAAAATGGGCTGGGAGGTACTGCCTCATCCCCTTTCTAGCCCCTATTAAGCACCCTCTGATTTTCATTTGTTTGGTCCACTGCATTACGTGGAAAGGAGTTCCAGGATGACAAGGATATCAAGATATTTTGTGAAAAATTGGCTCCGACATCAAAACAAAGAGTTCTTTGCGCTAAAAAAAGCTAGTAACCCGTTGGGACAGAAGCATAAATGTTGATGAGTATTATGCTGAAAAGTAGGAAAAGTTTTTTCGTAGAGATAGACGGTTTTTTTCTCTACGTCACTTTGTCTCTTTAGTTATTGAATGACCCTCGTATGCCGTATATATATTTTACATTCCTGCTAATTACTTTTTTAGTGTTACTTTCAAAAAGAAACAAATAGTGGACCGTTCCACAAAAAATCCGACATTTTGTTCCTTCACATGGAAGCTCTAGTTTTCGCGTCAAAAGTAATGTTTTAAAAATATAATAAACGTTTTTTTCCCTTTAACACCTGTGGTTTATTTGGCAAAAAAAAGTCTGCTTATTAAACGTTTTGAAATTCTGTCGCATGCAGGACAAATTGTCTGCTTTTTCATGAAATAGTCTTATAGTGAACCTTGATTTTAGAATTTGAAGAGCATGTGGGATATGTAATTCCCCACTGATTACTTTTTATCTTTACTGCTAATAGTTTTTTGCAAACAAAATGTTCGAAAAACTAGATGATCATCAGGGTATAACTAGGGCTACGGAGTCAAAGTCAGATTGATTTTGGGGTAAAAGAACCCAACACGGAGGATTTAAAATTTCTTTAGTTGGAGTTCGAATGATTTTGCGGTAAAAGAGTTGGGAGTAGTTACATCTTGTTTGCTACATTTGAATGTTTATCGCAAAATTTTCTCCTTCTCATCCGCTATTGGGAGTGTCCGGATGCAAAAACAAAAATGGCAAAAATCTGCCACATCCAAAGACGCAACGCAGGCTTGTTCCTTGATAACATATTGAACCTAACATAAATGTTCCTTCAACTATTGCCCCAGTTAAAAAACTTAACATAAAATGAAATATTTTTAAAATACCTTAATCAAGAAACAAAAAACATCTTTCAGTCAGGCATTTTTTTTAAGGACAGGAGTTCTGGGAATAATGGTTCCTTTATTTTGATCAAATTCAAGCCGAAAACTAAGGAATAACTACAATTGTTGAGCCTCATCTCCAGAGAAGTTCTGAATTTTCCGGCTATTTCATCAATAAAGACTTGGCAGTTTTGGTTACTAGTGGTTTGACGACTTTACTTAACCCCAAACAATGAAAAGATAAATGATTTGAAAACTTGCCCTCAGAGTTTCAAATCGAAGGTTTCTAGCTAAAAAACATGCAAAACATTTTTACTTTTAAAAATAATCTTTGCCTCATTCAAAATTTCTTCGAACACTAAATCTTCCGTCTTGACAGACTCTTCGTTTATCCATGTACAGAAAGAAATCAGAAAATGAAAAAAATTATTTTGTGGAATCGTGTGTCGTAAAATTTTTTATAATTCAATAAACTGAAATTTATTTCATTTTACTTTTCCAGTTTTCTATAGATGGGAACTGATTTCAGATAACACCATAGGCGAGAATGAAACTCACTTGATGTGTCGTTTTATCTCATTATTATGCAAGGGAGGTATTAACCCAAGAGTGTTTTTCCATTCCTTTTTTATGTAACAAAAGCGTTGAGAGAGAGAGGATTTGCAATTGAAACGATTTTTGTTTCTAAGTTCTATGCACATCTGGAAAGTTTCTCAAAGGTTTCTAACCTTGTTTATAGCTAAAATGTTCTTGAAAATGCTGGAATTCGAATTACTAAATCAGGTTTAAAGTACATGGGTACCACAGCAGGCACTTTTTCAGTTGCTAAAATATTTTGAGGTTTGGGGTAGTTTTTGTGAATAGCAATAAGTTTAGTTGCATGACATTTTTCTAAACTTAAATTACAAAGAGTAGTTTAAGTCAATTAATTGTGTTCCGGCAACGCAATGCCCTTGCCCATTTAATATCTGTATTATTAAAAATACATTTAACTATAACTTTATTATGGAGAAAAACGCGTTTAAAGTTTTAAAGTTAAGAATAATTATTAATTTAAATTTAAGCAACAAAAATAATTATATCTTTCGTTTTAATGAAGATAGAAACAAGATTCAAACGGCATTTTAAGCAGAAAAAAAAAACTAATTTTTTTAAGTGATAAAAATTGAAAAGTTTGATGATTTTGTGTCCAGACCCCCTTAATTCCCCAAAATTAAATAATTTTAACCCCCAATTCTACAAAAAAAAAGTTTCGGGGGCCATGCTCCCTAACTCCATCATTCTTTTTTTGACCCCCTCCCCTCTTTTAGTGCGCTTATCTGAGACACATTAAAACACCCAAGTTAAAGATATAAAAAAAGTCAAATGCAAAACTCTTTATTTTAATTTCAGCTTATGTGTTTCAATGTGTCTCGTTAGTCTATTTAGTTTCTTCTTTTATATCCTAGATTGTTTGCTCATTCTGTGCTCCATATGCCTATAACTTCGGACTTATGACGGAAGTTTTCACATCATAAGGTCATATCTTGGTTGCATTGAAAAAGGAGTTCTTTGTAGTCTCGAGATTCATGCATGTATTTTTTTGCGCGAGTTTTGTGTGCAGAAAAAAAAAGCAAGTCTTTTCTTGTGCTTTTTTTACGTTGCAAATGTTTAATTTTCACCATTAAAAAAAAAATGAAGGCACAAATTTACAGCCAGAACTACATTTTTCTTCTTTATGCACATTATTTTTCAAAGCAAATTTCCAATTTGTTCACTTTGAAAAAGATAAGTTATCGTGATTATTTGCCGTACATTCCTCTTCATATGTTTAATACCTCTACATTAGGTATACAGCGACGTGAAAAAATATCAGCTAATATAAATAAGCTCTCTTTACGAGATAAGCCGAATTATGCTTGTGACTCTCGTCGGTGTGCAAATTTGTTTTAGCTACCAGCATGAAAGTAATCTCAACTTTAATCACAAGATATGCCTGCAGCTCGACAATGCCTATTCCAGACTGATTATTTCCTGTAAAGGTGTATAACAGAGGCCAAAGTTCAAAGTTCTTTTACAGTTCCTGGTATATCGAAATCGGGCTATCAATAAATGCTTGTAGTTCACGTTAAGTAGCTCTTGTCTCAAAAAGAAGAAGCAATACATAAAAAAAGAACAATTTTGAAATGCGCGAACACAGAAACCAATTTAAACTTTTCGGCATTTAAAATGGCAGAAATGGTGCTGGCTTGTTGTGTTTTATGGTTCTTGAGTCTGTATATGCTGATTTTCTTGATTTTTCTTGTTCAAATGAAGTGCTAAATAATTTTCACTAGTTAGAGCATTCTTACAGTGCTGGTCAAATGATTAGACTAAAGAGTTTTTTTTTTTTTTTTGGTTTTTTTTTGTACACTATTTGTACTAAAATACTATTTATTTTACTGTTAAAGTACAGTACATACTGTACACTGATTATTACGTTATTTTAGCATAATTTAATGTTTGCAGGTGGCAGCACTGTCTGCTCTGTTTATGTTCTTTGTTTAGCTACCTACCAGGAACATAACCTCAATCAGCTTACTAGTACTTTTTATTAGTGTGTTCTGTTACATTTAAAGTTAGTTTTAGGTAATTAGTGAGTATGTGTATGTGAGTATATATAATAGTGAGTATAAACAATTTTTTAATTCCTCTTTTAAAAATTTAAGGAATGGTGTAAACCTTGTCAAAAGTATGCCGAAAAGACTTAAAATGCTCATCAAGAATAAGGGAATGCATACTAAATATTCACTGTTCGTTAGTGTGTCTATAGTTATGTAATCAATAAAGAATTTGCTTTTAAAACAGTCTTAGTCTACTAATTTGGCCAGCACTGTATTTATTTCTAAAACAATAAACGAGCCTTGGTGCATTCCAACACACGAATGCTTTTCTGTGTTCGTCATCCACTAAGACGAAAGATTTACTGAGTGCAGTAAGTGAAAGCAAAAAGTATTCCACGTTAGTTTTTCAATTTGTGCTGATGCAGCACAATTGTTTTATCGCCTTTTTTCTGACCTAAAGCAGAGTTCTTTATTTCTACATGCAGCTAAAATTTTCAAGATACAATCGAATATTTTCGATTCGCCAACTTGTCAGAAAAGAGAAAATTTTAGTGAAAAGGAGAGAGCCCGTAAGTTTTTTGTCGTGGAAAATGGTCTTTTTCGTTTAGTATTTCAAGTAACAATTTTATGCGTGTGTACAACTGTTGCAGTTTAAAACGTATTTCTAAGCTAAAGTCAGGCATCGGAGATGCTGCCTTTATATTTAACCTTAATTTGGCATCAAATTCTTCACCAAGGAAGTACACGTGTAATGATGTTAAAAGTTTAAATACGTAGCACTCAAAACAGCATACTGAGAAAAAAACCTGAAGACAAAAGGAATTAGTCCTTGTGCCCCCGTTATCTACATATAAGGTCTTAGAAAACAGCCGAAATTTCAAGAAACACGCAAAATTTAAAGACTTAATTTTGATTACTTGGACTCTGGGGCAAATAATTTATATGTCTCGAAATATGCTTTAGGAAGCTTTATCGTTTGTTAGTTTATTATTTTTTTTCATAATACTATCGTATGGTTTCCTGGTCCGGGATAGTGTTTCACATAACAGATGGGTTAATTAATCGATTAATTGATAGTTAATCGATTTGCCACTCCAATGAGGCTAGAAAGATTAACAAAAGTTCGCGGTTCGATCATAGGATGTGTAGCAGGTACTACATTTAGCTTATTTTGTCATTATGTAGGAGCGCCCATCCTCCCCAAAGCAATGGCGCACCCTCCTAAGTATCACGCCCCCCCCCCCCCCCCCCGAGAACGAGATAACTCCCAGAGAAGAGAAAAATTTCAATGTCACTATCAGTCTGTGCTTTGAACCCTCCCCCCACTCACACTGGTGTTGTGGGCACTCCTGCATTATGGTTACTGTTTTCAGTCAACTGATTATGAATTCGTAGCAAAGATTCCGATCTGTTTCAACGTCTCACAAAATCAAGTATGATTTCTGAATTACAGTCGGTAAGAATGAACAATGCCAAAAAAAAAAAAAAAGTTCTCCACAAAAAGTTTGAAGTTTCTAGAGGATATATCTGTTCATCATTGCTCATAAGTGTAAGAAGCACAGAAGTATCGTAATAGTTGATTGGAAATATTTAGCAAAGAACACTGGTGAACGGCGATTTGGTTGTCGCAAGAGTCGTGACTTGTTTTTGACTACCACTTGACTTGAATCTTGAGTCCAAAATTGATCTCCAGTCTATCACGTCCAGTTTGCAAGCAGCATACGGATGTAAACAGGAGATAGAAATGACAAAAACAGAGATGAAGAAAAAGAAACCGTCATACTTTATTATTATTATTATTATTATAATTATTTTGTTTTGTTTTAAGGATAGTTGAAAACAGGTTGACTGTTTTCGAAAAACCTTAATTATTTTTTCCCTTTGTGTGCTTGTCTGTAGGTATATTTGTACGTATATGTGTGGGTAAACACTTATTTACGCTTGTTCTAATTTAAAAAGTAATCTACAGAATTGAGCAAATTTGGTTTTGCGGTTATAAAGCCTGGTAGAATTTAGTGCTGATACGATTACGACACCAAACACTCCAAGATAAATGGTAATACTTTTTTTTCTCGTTACACCTGCGAAATTCAAGAAACGCGTTAGAAATGCAAAATGACAAATAAAATTAGTATACAGGAGGGCACTAATGTAAATTACTGACTAGTAGTTACTGGTACACTTTGCTCAAAACTAATATCGTTACATAGCAATTTTTAACTTCAGAGAATTTACACCGAAGATATAACACAACACTCCCCAACGTACCACTTAGTTTTGTCTTTGAATATTATAAAGATATTCCAAACTTACATTACAAATCTCATTACAATACATTCAAATAAAACGAAGTTTCCATTTCAACGAAATAAATAGTCTCTAAAAAGACGAAAGGGCGTGTCTCAAAAAATCGAAATATGAGTTGTGACCATCACAGGAATGTCCAAAGTCAATTTTATAGTATGACCAATGGACGTATCTCTACAATAAATAGTAAAAAAGTTACTGGTGGCGGTTCTCAAGCGATACAGTAAACTGGAAATCTTTAATCGCAAAATGCTTAAAAGTGAGATACGCCCATTCACCTTTTTAGCGACGAAATGTTCAGTCCCACATTAATTGCCATTACATTGCTTGAATTTCATTGCAACGAAATTTTCTTCACAACGAGCAAAATTTCAGGTCTCTTGAAGTTCATCGTATGGGATTTAACTGTGTTACTTCAGGAAGAATTGCAAACAAACCATTTGTATAAATCGACAGCAAAGACATTCATTTCGTAAATGCTACTTACTCGCAATTCTCCGCAGGTGTAATCCAGGGGATGTCCTCGTATTTCTCCTCAGGGTCCTCCTTCAGGTCGTTGCCTTCATCCTCTTCTTCCGATTCTTCTTCGGAGTCTGAAGAGCCCTGACCAAACATGGCAGGCACAGGGGCAATGCTGGGGCGCCGTCCTCTAGCCAAGGAGGCGCTGAAGCTGTCCGATCCCGGAGTCCCGTCTGACTTGGGCAAGTCCAGATGCTTTCCGAATTTCTTCATCAGGCCCATTTTGAATTTCGAGCGGATGGGAGACATCTCGAACGATTTATAATCTGGTGGGAAAGTTAAGTAAAAGTTAGACCCTAAGCCTCACGTCGGCAAGTTCGAATATATTAGAGTTCTTGTATGATTCCTAACACTGAGCATGCGTGGTCCGCAATCAAGAGGCAATCCTTCATTTACTGCAGATACTTTTCATTCCCGTTAAATAAAAAAAAAAAACAGTATTATTAGTGATCAATTAGTGAATATGATAATTGAGTATAAAGTTTTCATCAAGTATATGATCTTAAGCAGATTTTTAATGAGTCCAGAAAATGAATGTGGCTTAACATTTAGTTCAAAAATTCACAACTTCCATACATACCACGCTGATAAAATATAAGAGAGAATCAGTCTTGCATCTCCAGCACACATTTATGCAATACTTTGCAATTTTTGTACTTCAGTGACGTTATTTTTAGCTATTTATTTCCATCACAAAAATTTTGTTCCCTTTATTAATAAAAGCATGACAAAAAGCGTTTGTTAACGAGTTAGATAAGGAAAAATATTAAGAAATAGAGTTTAAAACATTTATGTATCACCTGTTCTAGTTGATCTAGAATCTTCAAACAAATTCTATTTTGTGTTATAAAAAAGGCTGTTTTTTGCTTAAAGCAAGTAGGGGAAATGATGTTCTCGCCTCCATACTGAGGAACTTGTTAACATTTTGATTAAATTGAGATAAGAAAAAGACTTGACCCCTCCCCCCCCCCCCCCAACTACTGTTAAGGCTATATTTTCATTAGTTCATTGTTTGCATAGAATTTCCTGATAAATCTTTCTCAACATGTCAAAAAAAAAAAAAAAAAAAAAAAACGATAACTTGCAAATCTAACCTGTAATTCAAACAGATACCCTTAACAGGCTGGAGATTAAATGCTTAATGATACAGATGCTTTCTGTTGAATTTAGACAGCACCATGCTCACCTGATTTCCTCCTGCCTCCTTTGACGTCTCCGAAATAAAGTTGCAATGCTGATGCATGAGGGCTTTTACCAGTCCCTTCCTCGTCGCCACCCGCCGGCAGGAAAGCGCTATTTTCCTCTTTCGTGATGTTCATGTAGAAGCAGATGTCCGTGAACTGCATGTGGTAGGAGGGACCTGGGTTCAGCATGATGGGCCACGTGCCTCCCAGGTCAGTCTGCACGCCCACGAGTGCCACACCATACCTGGATATAGAGAAGTATCTTGTGTTACCTATCTAATGTCCGATCATGTTTCGCATGGAAAATTGGCAAGTGACAAGTAAGAACGGAATGAGGAGAATCAGTTCAACAGGGAGGAAAGGATGTTCATAGTGTACTTTGTACAAGTGCTGTAGGGTTGGAGGGACGCGTGGTGACAACGCTGCCTCAAAATAACTGACTTTTTAATCTAAATTTAAGGCAAATCAATCTAAATTGGTTCCAAACCATAACTGTATTTGGTGAGTCGCTCTAAATCCCTAGATGTGTTCCTCCAAAATGCTTTTCAAATATATGACCACTTTACCCCATGGGGTGGGGGAAAGTGGCCATAGAATGGGGTAACGTGGTTATAGTTAAAAATAGATGCAAAACAATTATAAACAACCCTAATATTTGCATATTTTGGTTATTTTTATAGTTAAAAGTATATGCACATGCATATGTGTGTATACACGAATATAAACGGGTTGTGTAAACATTAGTAAGCACGTTTATATATGAGTAGATATACATGTATACAACAGATACATGCATGCACGTGCCTACTCAAGTATATACGTGTATACACGAGTATATAAGCATGTATACTTGATTACCTACTGGGGTGTACACGTGTCTACACGAGTATATACGTGTCTCGAAAAAATACGGGTATATACGCGTATAAACGAACGTCATATGCGTGTATACACTTGTATCTCGAGTATATACGTGCATACCTGAGTATATATGTGTACAGTAGACGTATACACGCATATATAAGTGCATATACACACATACACGGGTATACACGAGTTAATTCGTGGATACATCCAGCGCGTGTTTGGTACGTGTCTACTCACATATATATATATTGTGAAGCACGAGTATATGCTGACGTATACGTGCAAACACGATTATATACCTGTATAGACGTATGTACGTACATTTACGTGTATAAACCAGTACATGTATGTATACACGAGTATATAAGCTTATATACATGCATGCCTACAGAGTGAATCCAAGCTCTTGGGCAAGAACCTCAGGGGGTAAGAGGGGAGGATAAGAAAGAAAGAATTATAAGGAACTTACGTTCGCTGACGCGCTACATGCACACAAAGCCAGAAACTGATGGATGCAAAACAAATCAGAAATTTGTTACACAAAGATGATGTTATGCAACATATTACTTTTTAAGAAATATTTAGAGCAGTTGTTAAAAGTTACGGCCTGTAATAGCTGTAATACATGCATCGCAACAAAGGCGCAGCGACGGATGAAAGTTTTTCAAAAGTATCGTTATTGCAACAGAGTGCTTTGTGATTGCCACGCATATGTATTACAGCTGCAATCCGCAAATTTTATCAATCGCTTTAAAACTTTCTTCAGACCTAAAATGTTGTGTAAAATTGTCTTTGTGTAATACATTAGTGACCTTTTCGCATCCATCAGTTTCTGACATTACGCGCATGTAGCGCGTCAGCATTGTGTTTGTGACTATATGTTCTTTATGATTCTTACTTCTTATCCTCCCCTCTAACACCTTTTAATAATTTGCTTAAAAGTTTAAACTCACCCTGTTTACTTCTATATCATATGCTTGTACGTGAGCGTCTACTCGATTACGTACGCGTACATACGTGTCTACCTGAGTATATAAGTGCTTATATATATACGAGTATAAGAGAGTATATACGTGTATAGTCAAATGTATATTTATATAGATTAAAAATACTTCCGGATACCTATATACGTATTTATTGGAGCATTGATGTGAACACGTCTATATACGTGCCTACACGAGTATATGTGCATACATATGCATATACTCGTATATTTAACCTAGTTTACTGTAAAAACAATACATAGTAAGTGAAATTAATATTTAATTTATATCTGCCTTATACTTAACGATTAAGTGACATTAGTAAAACAATATTTGTTAAGCCTAATATTCTGACCTCTTTACCCCATCTTACTTAAATTGTTCTAAAAAACTATCCAAAATAGATTCAGCTTGCTGATAATAAGAGTTTCTGAGACATGTCGGAAGCTTTCTATGCAGTCATTCTGTTCATAACTCTAACAAAAAAAATTTCCCAAGGAAGTCAAAAGAGGTGTTTAGATTAAAAAAAAATTCATATTCACACAGAATATTTTTTTTTACAAAATAAAATTTTGCCAGTTGTAAAATTTTGAATTCAAAATGTAATTTCTAAATGCCCTACTCTATAATAAAATTTTCACACTCATTTGAACATTTATTTCCAAGCTATAGCCATTTATTTGACGAATGACCACTTTACCCAATTGACCACTTTCCCCCACCAGACCCTATAAAGTGTAGCTGGCTGTTCCACAAGAATTGCAAAGCTGGTTTGACTCCCGCTGCTTGCATATCGTCCTTGTTTCAGTCTAACTAGTCACAGCGTCTTCGTTATTTTATTGTAAAATGCTACAGTAGCACAGGATTATACGTTAAAAATTACTAGGAACGTGGACGCGAGTACTTTTTACTGTAAACTTGCAGGACATGCTTTTTAGTGCATCAGTATTAAACTTTTAAAGAATTTTCTGGGAAAAAACATTGCTGCATTAATTTTAGGCTCCTTCAAATTCGGACTGTCAAACGGTGAGAAGGCTGGGAAATCCATATTTAATCGATGTTCACATTATTTCTCATATTAAAACAACTACATCAGGATTTAACTTTTGCTTAGCTTTCGTTCCTTGCCACAAGTTAAACAATGATAAATCATTGGAACGTACTTGCGGTGCGAATGGAACGAGGCGTAGGTGAAGCTCTTGCCCTCATACTCCCCGAAGAATCGGCTGTCCCCCAATCGGATGTGATAGATTTCATTTCCGGAGCACTTCCCGTAGAGGCGATGCCACTCCTCTGGGGACGTCTGGCCTTCTCTGGAAATGAAAGGAAAATTAGAAGTCATAATGAAGATTCTTCTTCATTTGGACCGTCCATAAATAAACGAGGTCACACTTTTTTCAAAATATTTGACCCCCTTCCTACTTTTGTGAACAAGTGTCACGTTTTACCATAAGTATCCCCTTTTGACGTGTCCACCATATTGAATTAATATACAGGTACAAAAAATGTTTTTATTTCAACTAAAATATGCGATGTCACACTTCTTGTGAAAACTACTTCCATCTTCTTACAAACTGCTGCAATTTCACAAACCCTTCACATTAAATTCAAAGCTTGACGTCATTTGTGAACCGTCTCGTGCCTAAAACTTTCAGCTTAAAAGAGTAAGTAGCGCGTGATACTCAAATACAACGCATAATAAATTTAGCTTAAGTATCTTCTTAATTTACTTTTCTACTAATAGCTATTTCTCTCTTTTTTAGCCTATTTTCACGTGAAAGTTTTTTAGTGCATAGTAAATTTAGCCCCAGAAATGTTTTAATTTGCTTCTTTACTAATGGCTATTTCTTCCTTTCTTAGCGTGAAGAAAGAGCGTGATTGAATTCTTAATAACTCGCTTAAACAAAAATACGCCAAAAATAATAATAAAATCAAGGTTATGAGAGGGTTTTTTAAGTCATACAACGTACCCAAAAGTGTACGAGTCAGGGTGAATTTCTGCCACAAATTAGGTCCTCCCGACTTGGGGCTTCTTCACAAGATTCTGCATCGTAAAAGGGACCCCTTCATGAACTTTAGCATCTTATGATTAATCCCGTCACAAAGTTTTTATGCAAAATCGGTTCCTTCATAGCTTTTAAGCTTCATGACGTTGCGTAGAAACGAAACATTTGTAAAAATAAGGGAAAAAAACCCCTCCAGTTTCAAAGCTATAAATTTTGTACGAAAGTATTCTTTTGTGTAAATTTAAAACTGAGGAGTACCAGTGTTGTGATAGTTAAAAGTAATCCACATAGTATGAAAAAAAAAATAAATAAATAAAAAACAAATGAATGAATAAAAATAAAAATTAAAATAATAAAATCATCCGCAAAAAATGAAGTAAAATGCTTTTATCGACACAAAAATATTTCTTCCTCACAAGACAAGAATCCAAAACTAAAACCTAGGTGTTTCCCTGCGAGTTTACTTTATCAATTTGTAGAGCAGATGTTTTTTATTTTACGATAGCAGATTTTCTAACAGCAATCCAAATAATGTATTTTTAAAGTAATGGCACTTTTAGAAGTCACGTTAAAAAGTACTACTCTTTTTCTTGAAAAGAGTAAGGAATTGCGTGATAGTGCCGAAAGGAGAGTTTCACTTACTGTCCTCTAGACGTATGAAGAAGTAAGGTGACTAATGTAGATGTACCAGGACAGAGACAGTTGTTAGCCAACAAAGCATACTTGAATTCGTCTTCGCAAACAACGTGCTCTGGAAAGAAACGAGAAATCTCACAGAAAGGATTCCATTGTGGAAATAGTTCTCACACTAGAATTTTTACAGTGATTTTTCTTGCTTTTAATAATTGTGTTCGTAGAAAATATTGTTAAAAATGGGACATGATTTTAAAAAAAAATAATCATTAGTACAAAATCTTGAATCCACCCACTACCAAGACTTAAGCAATAACTGGGGAGATGGGTGTCTTAAACCCCAGAAAAATTGAGCTTTTGCAATCAAACGTTTCAAAATATTTACATATGAGGCAGTGAGAAGCAAAGGGATGTAAGTGCTAAAATTAAGAATTTGGAGATAATCAGTATAAACGGTACCCACACAACATAAACTGGGGGAATAGACGTTGAAAAGTCGTCGAATCTAGTCCAAACACTCGTCTATAACTGATCTAAAAACCATCCCGAACTCATCAAAATGTCCCCTCAGAACGGTCGAAAGTCGTCTTGAACACGTCGAAAAGACGACTACAATGGATGAAAAATTGTGGAACTAGATCAATAATGGACGATATCCATAGCGCTAAGTAACATTTCCAAGAACAGTTATAGATAATATAAAAAACGTCTTTTAGGTGCGCTTACTAACGCTTAACGCAGCACACATTCTTTTTTAAATTCTGAACTCTTAATTGTAATATTTATACGGCACATTACATTTGCCTTAACCTTTTAACATTCATACATTTTTGTCTAATCTGCCAGTCCCATTTTTAGTACTTATTGCAATTACACTATTAAACTTAAAACCTTATTTTCAATTTTTCATGTGTCCAAGCTTATCTTTTTATACAACAGTCTTATTTCCATTTATCATTTTGAAACAGAAATCAACAAGATGAATAAGCTTACCGAAATCAAAGCGCTATAAAACAGACGCTAAAATATCAGAATACCATAGCAACAAGTGTTCCCAAACATGTCAATTAATTTATAAATATCATCGTTATTATTTTTTTAAAATGAAGTTCTGGCCCTTTAACCGTTGTTCTACGAACTAATAAATTATTTATAACTCACTTTTCACAGCAATTAGCACCACCGCAATCCACTCGCACCCATCACTGTTTGTGTTGATTCTACTGAACACTTTTATTCGACGTTTAGTAGACGACCCTTGTGGCTGATCTAATTTACGTCAGTAAAGGATAACTAATAGATGTCCAATTATAGACGTTTAATAGAACATCTAGAAATAACGTTTATTAGTCGTAGAATAGATATCACCTTTAGATGTAGATGAGTATAGATGAGGAGTATAGATGAGTTTCGACGAGAAATAGTCGTTTTATTGACGAGTGCTCTGTGTGTGTAGGAGTAAAGCCCTGGATCCGTCTCTGGACGGATCGAGGGCTTTATGTAGGAGGACCTCTCTCCTCTGCTTTAGGGAAAAAGGATGGTATTAGTAGCCCTGGTAAGTCCTGCTACAGAGCAAAATTTAGAGAAGATACAATTAAAGCTTACCTAGGATCTGAACTTTAAACGCTTTTTGCTCGAAACTTTAAAAAGTTCGCTTGCATCCCTTTGCTTCTCACTGCCTCATATATGGCTATATATGTATCTGTATGACTTTGACAAGGTCTTATAAATGTGTTAATATAAATTAACAATCAAAACATCATTGAAAATTTTTTTACTTTATTTGCTTAATTTTGTGGAGTGCAAACAGAAAGAATGTTGGGGTTATATAAAACCCCATCTCACCACTTACATTCCAAAAAAAAAAAAAAAAAAACACTTTGCTAAGTAAGGGAAAATGTTTCCTTGACTTGATCAAAGGTAGTTCTTTTAACTTCATATTTCATATTCCATTGCGTTTTTTTAATGAAATTTTAATTCACTATTGATATAAAAATATTTTCACCGATGGAGCTGTTACTGCTTTAGAGTATATTCAATCATGTAAGCAACTTAGCCCGTTAAGCTTCTGGACGTCAAAATGCCAATATGATGTTTTATAGATCTAAGAAAAGAGAATAAGACAGAAATAAATTTAATTTCATCTAGGGGAGAAACTGACGCATAAGCTCAAAGAACTGCTTATTTAATTTTGAATTTAAATTTATTATGATGTTAACTTGTGAAGATGTTCACTTCCCTCCCCCCCCCCCCCGAGGTCCAAATTGGGGTGGAAAGAATTTCGAAAATGGTTTAAGAATTTTAGCTTAGATTACCATTTCATTAGTCAAATTATTTGTGAGTAGCAAAACTTTTTGAAACTGAAAGTGATACATTGAGGATCTTGTTAATGGAGGGTGACTTTTTCCTATTCTTCAAGCCAGAGTAAAAGAGAAAGTAAACGATTCAAAATGCTGACATTGTTATTGTTTTCGGGAACAAAAATTAGTAATGCAGTTATTAAAAGTTGAATTTTGATTAATTAAGGAAGTAAATAATGAGTATTTTGATTTTCCCTCTATTTCACAAAATAAGGCACCAGAAAACTTGAAACTATTTCAATATTATTACCCCCCTCCCTCCCTGCATATTAGTTTATAAATTTATCCCTCGATGCTGTTCTATAGTTACATAAGTACCCTTATGAAATTTAACGGATAATGGTTACGAATGGTTTTGAAAAGTTAAACAACAAACCCTACTTAAATAACCAACGTACAACAAGAAACTTAATAACCTTGCAAAAATTTACTTTTTATGCAGCTTTGGAGCAGTACAGACTTTTTTTTCATTATGATTTGTTTTTACAATTTTATATTTGAATAGAGTATTAAACAGATAATTCTTCATTAAAAAAAAACATAGTTCTAAGTAAAAAATGTTAGATAAAAGCAAAAAGCAAGGTTCAAGAAAAAAAGTTATTTTTATCAGAAACTCACCAGCAAATGCGACGTGCACTTTGTTTTCGGGACGGAAAATTTGCACATACTGAGGAACGTTGGGAGCAAAGTCACGAACTGCCCATGATCTAAGTATAGTATGTTCATCCTGAAGAAAAAGAACTCATGTTAAAGAATAATTGAGAAAAAAGTAAGTAATATGGAAAAACTAGTTCTCTTATTCTTCTATTCAAGCTAGATGTGCATTCGACTAAGTTAAAACTTTCTTTACCAAATAGAATCAAATAGATATATATTAAATTAATTACTCTTGGAGAATTTCTCAAAAAGAAATACACGCCGATAACATAAAATCCAAACCTTTGACTTCAAGATTTTGCCCAGAGACCACAAAACCGCATGTACATTCTTTCGAAATGCAGTTAAAGTCTTTTTTTTTAAATTCATTCAAATAAAACAATTACAAAAAAGAAACTTCGTTTTCATTGTAGTTCCTTGTATACTGAGGAAATAAACTAGTTGCATGCACCACATAATCATATGCGCAAAATTTTTTAAACAAACTGAAATTATCAAAATCGCGTTGCTTTTTTAGTGGACAAAGTTTTTTTCCTTTAAATCTTTAAAACCAATTCGGATTACATACAAAATCTAATTGTGGTTTTCGTGCTGTTTACTGCGTTGGTAATTTCATTTTATAAAAGAAATTCGTGATAAACAGTAATAACACGATACAAACATTGGGATTGCTACATTCAACAGACATTTATTTAGAACAGCACATTAAGCACTATGTCGGTCCAATGTAGGTCTGGGAAATTCCATTCTTTTTAATGATTCGTTTATCAGAATGTCGTTCATTCTTTTAACTCTTACATTTGTACGAACGATGGAAAGAGCAGCACGGGTTTTGAACATGTTTATTGGAAAGAAAAAACATCTACACTGAAGGTTACATCAATGTTGCTAGTTACGCGCGCGCAATGTTGCGTAGTTGCGCACTCTGGTGGTGGGTTGAATGAATTTAGGGCTGAACATGCCGCCCACCTTGAAATATTATTTCAACATACGCAAACAATAACAATTGAATATTTGAAACATTGATTAGAGCAAATGAATTACTTACATTGAATAAATTGTTTACAGTAAATACTAGATGATGATACATATAACTTGACAACAAACATTGACAAAGATACATAAATAGAACGAATATACATACATACAATATGGATTAAAAGTATGCTTCAGTTAGTGTTTAGATAGGTAAGAGACATAATTTTGTGATGTTTCTCTTGAACATACCATCTGATGTTTTCACAGTGACTACCCTAACCATATTGTCACTGCCAGGGTGTAACTGAGTCACCCGGCACATTTTCCATTTAGTAGGAGGCAAATTGTCTTCTTTCAAAAGACACAGATCATTTATTTGAAGATATTTTATTGGTAATAACCATTTAGGCCTCTGTTGTAATCTACATAAATATTCCTTATGAAACCGTTTCCAAAATTGTTGAACCATTTTCTGAATAATTTGCCACCTGGTTAAATGCGAAATGTTGGAATCAATATAACTTGGTTCAGGAATACTTACTAATGGTCTACCAATAATGAAATGACCAGGCATTAATGCTGACAGGTCATTGGGATCACTAGACAAAGCTGTTAATGGGCTAGAATTAAGACAAGCTTCAATTTGGGCTAAAAGTGTTTCAAATTCTTCATAGGTTAGTTTTATATCCCCAACAACATGTTTTAAATGAAATTTTGTAGATTTTATGCCTGCCTCCCAGAGACCACCCATGTGTGGAGTCCCTGGAACATTTAAATGCCAATTAATACACTTTTCAGATAAAAAATTATTAATATTTTCATTGTAGCTCTTAGTTTTAGCGAGCTTTTCAAATTCCACGAGTTTACGTTTTGTACCAACAAAGTTAGAACCACAATCACTATATATATCACTGCATTTCCCTCTGCGAGAAATAAAACGTTTCAGAGCTACAATGAATGCGTCTGCTGAAAGATCAGAAACTAACTCTAAGTGAATAGCTCTAGTGATGAAACAAACAAAAAGAGCAATGTATGTCTTGAATGTTTTAGAGCCTCGTCTTTTAGCTGCTTTGATTTGGAACGGGCCTGCATAATCTACTCCACAACGAGAAAATGTAGGAGCAGGAGAAATGCGTGTGGGTGGCAAAGCACTCATCATTTGATTGGTTACAGTTGCTCGAATTCTGCAACATTTAACACACTTTCTTATAAAATGCCTAATGATATCCTTAGCACCAATAATCCAGAACTGTTCTTAAATACATGATAGTAAAAGTTGTGTACCAGCATGCAATAGATTTAGATGATAGTGTTTAATAATGAGATGAGTTAAAATATGTTTCTTTGGAAGTAAGATGGGATGTTTTTGGCTGTATGCGACGTTTGCATGATGCAAGCGGCCGCCCACCCTCAAAATTCCTGAATCATCGAGATAAGGGTTGAGAGCTAAAATTTTGCTTCTACAAGATAAAGTTTGATTTTTGTTAAGTGCATTGATCTCATTAATAAACTCTGAATTTTGTACAAGTTTAATTAAAACACACATAGCATTATTAATTTCTATTGTCTTTAAAAATCCAGAAATCTTATTACATGAATTTTCACAGTTGTGAATGAATCTTAAGCAAAGAGCTACAACACGTTTAAGGGTAGAGAGGGATGAATAACGGTTAAACAAAGTATTAACTTCTGATGTATTATTGGTTGCTATTGTTGATTGTATCGTATGCAAACGTTCCTCTGGCACAGGCTCTGGGATTGGAGGTGTTGGTGCACTTACCTGTAGAGGCATAGGTTCATGTAAAAAACTTGGTCCTGTAAACCATGATGAACTCAGTAGCGCTAATGATGACATACCATGGCTGGCGTGATCAGCTGGGTTTGATTCACTACTTACGAAGAACCACTGGGTCGGTGATGAGAGATTTTGGATTTTAGCCACCCTGTTGGCTACAAAGGTTTTCCACTTGCTTGGGTGTGATGCTAACCAAGAAAGAACAATAGTAGAGTCTGTATAGAACTGCGTGTGTGCTATGTTGGTATTCAATGCTTTGCAGAGAAAAACCCATTAATTTTGTTAGTAATAGAGCACCGCAAAGTTCCAAACTTGGAATGGAAACGGTTTTGAGTGGAGCTACTCTGGTTTTTGATATTACGAGCTGCACATTTGTTTTTTCATTCTCTTCAGTAGAACAGGAGTAAATAACTGCTGCGTACGCTTTTTCCGATGCATCACTGAAGCCGAATAATTTGAGTTCATTGCTATCACCAGTCGACAAAAATCTTGGAATTTTGATGTCTTTTACAGACATCATGTCTTCTACAAGTTCTGTCCATTCGCGTGCAATGTCTGGGGGAACGTTTTCATCCCATTGCACTTGATATTTCCACATTTTTTGCATCATGATTTTAGATTTGATTGTGATGGGTGACAACCATCCAAGAGGGTCAAATGTTCTGGCGATGGTTGAAAGAAGTGTTCGTTTTGTCAGAGTACTTTCTAGAGGTGTGGTGTTTACTTTGAACCGGAATGTGTCTGATGCTGGATGCCACAGGACACCTAATGTTTTGACAGTCTCATCACTGTGTATGTTCAACGCGCCCTTTGAAGAACGTAAATCTGAATCAATCGAATTTATGAGCTCTTCACTGTTGGATGTCCATTTTCGTAGAATGAAGCCTGCACTTGATAGCATGTGCATCAATTGTTTCTGAAATTCAATAGCTTCAGAGATTGACTTGGCTCCAGACATTAAATCGTCAACGTAGAAGTCCATGATGGCTGCTTTGGAGGCCATTGGAAATTGATCTGCTTCTTACACTGCCAATTGTTGTAGACATCTAACTGCAAGGTACAGTGCTGAAGCTGTGCAGTATGCTATTCTTGTTAGACGAAAATCTTGAATTGGCTCCGACCCCCCCCCCCCCCGATGAATTGCGCCAGACTATTCTCTGAAAGTCTGCGTCTTGTAGGATGATTTGTCTGTACATTTTTCTATGTCTGCTGTCATCGCTATTTTGTAAGTTCGGAAGCGAAGAAGTAATGTAGTGAGATCACTTTGTAGCTGTGGTCCCACCATTAAATTGTCATTAAGAGATACACCGCTGGATGATTTTGCGGAACCATAAAAAACAACACGAAATTTATCTCCGGTTTTATTGGGAACTGCGTGGTGAGGGAGATAAAAGCTGGAAGTTGCCGGAACATCAATTTCGTTGTCTGGAATTAGTTCCATATGCTTTAAGTCCTGATAATCTTGCATGAATTTGTGGTAATGTTTTGAGAGGGATTGATTTTTAACAAACCTACGTTCTATTTATTGTAGCCTATGCACGGCTATGTCTCGAGATGATCCGAGTTCATCGATTGTTTCACGGAACGGTAGTTTCACCACAAATCTGCCGGTAGAATCACGGGAGAATGTTTGTTTAAAATGCTTTTCACATGCGGCTTCCTCTTCTGTATAAGGCTTTGTTTCTCAAATTTCTTCCAATTTCCAGAACTTGTTTAGTTCAATGGCATTATACTCGAAACTTGCATGATTGGAAATTACAGTTTGTGATTTGGAATTTGACTTGCTTTCAGTTTTTCCTAGAATCACCCATCCGAAAATGGATTCTAGAGCGACTAATGATTGTCCTGGGACTTTTGTCTGTCTGCTAAGCATTAGTTCATTAAATACATCTGCATCCAGCAGTATGTCTATAGGGCCCGGTTGATGGCAATTTTTGTCTGCCAGTTGTAAGTGTTTGAAATTAATTAAGACGGATGCATCCACTTGATATTGGGGAAGGTCACAAGTTATTTTAAGAATAATGAACGCTTCTGCTGTGATAGTAGCATTTTTGTAAAATAGTGATGTGATTTGTACTTGAACTGAACCTGTAACTTTGCCCACTTTCTGTGAACTCAAGCCATCTACGCTTATGTTTATTCGATTGCGTTTTAATCCCAGAAAATTTATACAACTTTCCCGGATAAATGTGGCTTGACTAGCAGAATCGATCAGCAGCCTGAAAGTGTGTGAAATGCCATTGATGTCTTTGACATAAACAACTGCAGTAGGTAATAGCACACATTGTGTGTTTGGAACAACTGTGCTATTGCTACTAATAGTTGAAAGCATTTCATTTTCCGTTTGTGTTTGAGATTTTGTTTCATTTGTGTTTTTCGCGCACAATAATGTGTTATGTGGCTGAGAACAATTTTTGCAATTTCCCGCACGACATTTTTCAATCCGATGAGTTTTATTTGATTTCAGACAATTAGCTGATTTAGGGGTTTTCTGAATTCGAAAGGATCCCCCTCTCTCATAGTTTACATTGGATTTCTCCTTTCTGGACTCCCTTAACGCTAAAGACGCTAAAGCATCTGCTCTGCTTAGTGTGAAAGATTTGAACTCATCGAATGAAGGAAATTTTTTTGCATGTTCTAGCTTCCAAACGTGAAGTGTTTCTGAATCTAGTTTTCCTTTTAATAGGAAAATAATAATTGTATCCCAATGCTCTACAGGCTGTTTTAGGATTTTTAATGTATCTATGCATTGTGATGTAGTGTCAATTAATTTCCGTAACCCTGAGGCTGATTCCTGTTTTAATATAGGTTGAGAAATTAATTTATTTAAAGCTGCATCTATGATTTATGATTCGTTTTCATAACGATCAGTAAGCGCCTTCCACGCCCTTTCATAATTTTCATTTGAAATTTGAATCGATTGTAACAAGGTAGCTGCTTCACCCTTAACAGAAAGTTTAAGATACTGTAATTTTTGACAGTTACTTAATGATTGATTATTTCCCACACTTGCTAAAAATAAATTACGAAATGAAATCCAATCAAGATAATTAGAAGTAAACACTGGTAACTCTACACGCGGAAGTTTTAAGCTATTGACATCTGAATTTACTGTGTTTTGAGATGTATTTAAATTAATGTCGTTAACAGTGTTATCGTTTACACATTTCTTTTGTTCATGTTTTAAAGTGATTTTTAACTCATCTAATTTTGAAAGCAATTCATGCATTTCTTGTTCATATTTATCAAATTCTGTGTCTAAACAAGTTGTTAGAATTTCATCATTTAAAGTATTTATCTCACTATCTAAAGAAATAGCACTATTTTCGAATACTTCTATATCAGACAGAGAAATTCCATTGATTTTCGAATTCTTTACTTGGGTAGTTAATCTAGTTAGCTTACCTTTTGTTATTTTTTTTCTCTTTAAGAGGGGCTCCATGTTAAGGACGTGACTTTACTCAATGAGTGCGATGCTTGTTTCGTCTTTTGCTTTACTCATTCAAGAGTGATGAATATGAACTGCTTGTTTTATAACTGTTTGCACGTTGACACATCATCCTAAACTTGATTGACTATTGCTCCGGCTCGACGGACCATGTACGAACGATGGAAAGAGCAGCACGGGTTTTGAACATCTTTATTGGAAAGAAAAAACATCTACACTGAAGGTTACATCAATGCTGCGTAGTTGCGCACTCTTGTTGTGGGTTGAATGAATTTAGGGCTGAACAACATTAAACTCATTCATTTCAACGACTTCGTTTGTGTAACAGAAGTTGTAGTAACCTCTCCGCCAGAGTTACTCACATTTAATGAAAATGTTTCGTTGGATAAGATATATGGTTTTAAAGAAAAACTGAAATTACCTTAAAGTAAGTAAATATTCTAATGATTATTTAATCAAAAATAGTAAGGCTTAGATGTATAAAGCATCAACACAATGTTATAAATTACAAACCAATAATTGTTCAAAGCAACGGCCGTTCATTTGTCAGGAGATCCTACAACACCGTTCATTTTAAGAGCCTGACTTTTAGACTCGTTCATTCATGAACGGCACATCCCTAGTAACGATTGAACCAATGAGGTATTGTGTGTTGGTGCTACAAGACCAACATCAAAAAAACAATTCGGATTTCTATTACAGTGAAACCTGTGTATATACTGTCTATAACGATAACCTGTCTATAACAATATATATTTTTTTTGTCCCCAGCAAAATGTCAGCATGTATAATCAAACTGTCTATGACGATAACCTGTCTATTAAGATATTTGTTTAGGTCCCAACAGTGTCGTTGTAGAGAGGTTTTACTGTATAGACTAGGTCTCACACTGTTTGTGTAGCTTTTGTTTGTTTTTCAAGTAAGCCTTATCTTTCCAAAATGAAAAAACCTTAAACAACTAAACATTGCATATAGACGGAGTAAATGACACACAAGTAAGTAATATTTAGGAAGTCATAAAGAGCTAATATTATGTACTTAGGGTTACCGGACGGAGCCGTTATTGGTGAAGCCGAGAGGGAGTCTTAGTTATTTCGACCGTATGTTAAAGGTTATATGGAACCAAAGGTTTAACAAGAAACCTTTACAGGTGTAAGACTGTATAGGTCTAATGTGACCTACGACAGAAATGAATAGAAATGTTTACCATAAAAAATAATTCGATGTTCTGTTGGCCCCCACTGATAGTATACCTCTGAGTCCGATCGGCCTTAAGCTAAAACGATTCCATTATTGCTGAAATAAAGGTGAAGAAAGCAGCTTTTCTTTTCAAACCACGACTTTACCTTGCCGATAACGATTATTGGAATTCTGTCAATCAAAGAATTTCTCTTTTTGCAACACAAAAATAAATGATCACGTCCAAGGTCAAACATCTTTGTACCGAAACCAGGCTATAGTTTTTAAGTAATCATGAGAGGCATTCAAAGCTGCTTGATTCACTTGAGCTCTGAACGCTGCTTATGATAAGAGCACAAAGTGCTTTGTGTCAGATGAGACGTTCAGAGCTAAAGTGGATGACGTCATTCATGGGCTGATCCACTTTAGCTCTGAACACCTCATATGATTATGAACAAAAATTGCACAAGCATAATAGTTTTGAAGTTTGGAAGTGGAGTTCATTGCGTTAAGGGGCTGTCCATAAATGATGTCTGACTTTTGTCAACATTTTCGACCCCCTCGCCTCTTCGCCACAAAGTAGTCTACTTCACCTTCCCTCTGTTCTCTTTGTCACAAGTCACGCTATTTTCATAGAAATATTCATGTAACAAAATGCGTTATGTTGCGTTTTATGTTATCCGTCCCTCCCCTTGTCACAAACTATGCCAACTTCACGAACCCATCCCCCTCAAAGTGTCACATCATTTGTGGACAGAATTTTTTTGCTCGAAAGTTTTAATACTGATGTTCTGAAATTTACCGATAAATGCAGTAAACTAGAAAATCGCCAGTCAAGATATGACGAGCGAAAATTGCATCTACATTTAAACGAAGCAATTGCTTGTTTGGTGA
The DNA here is from genome assembly GCF_026930045.1 of Uloborus diversus. NCBI lineage: Eukaryota > Metazoa > Arthropoda > Arachnida > Araneae > Uloboridae > Uloborus > Uloborus diversus. Next base: position 139,525,868 of record NC_072735.1, on the reverse strand, counting down.
TATTTTGATGGCTGAAATTTTAACCCTAACTCCAGTGGATAACCTTAAACTTCAGTAGATAGCTTTCATTGTTGACCACTTTTTCGTTTCTTCATTCCCCTGAAATGTCACTCTGCGCGGTATAGCCTATAAAGGCTTTTGGGCCATTTTAACTCGAATACAACCAACCAACCTGAAATGACACAGCCTTACAGTAAAACAGTTAAATTACCGGATCTACGCTCCTGTGTGTGAAAATTGCAACATCATGAAGGAAGCATCATAGTTGAATGAAATTTAATACACAGTTGAGTGGAAACGGTACAAATAAATGATTACATTTTCAAACCAAACAAACAATAAAAAGATATAGAAATTAGTATTTTGTGTGGCCACCACGCGCCGCAATAAGAGCTGCTACACGAATCAGCATGGAGTGAAACAAAGTTTGAATATCTGCCTGTGGAAGAGTATTCCATATTGTTTGTTTGAACCAAATTTCGTCTGTCGAAGCAACAGGTTGAGGATCACGAGCGAGACGCCGCACAACGAAATCCTACACATGTTCAATCGGTGACATATCCGGGGAATATGCAGGCCAAGGAAGAAGCTGTACCTGCTGCGATTCAAGGTAGGATTTGACAGTCATGGCGGCAGGTGGACGGGCGTTATCCTGCTGGAATACAGCCCCTGTCAATCCTTGCAGGAAAGGAATAGTTTGGAGCTGTAAAACTTCGTTTATGTATCGGGTACTGTTCAAATTGCCCACAATTCGTAGCAATTGCTATCGTCCATGATATGCTATGGCACCCCAGATCATAACTCCGGGTGTTCGTCCACTGTGGCGTTCGATAATGCACTCCGGAATGTGCCGTTCACCGGCATAGCGCCTGACGCGAATTCGGAAATCATGGTGCCACAAATTGAAGCGGGAGTCGTCTGAAAAGACGACCTGCTGCCAATCAGAACGTCAGCTCCTATGCAAATTGGCCCATTGTAGCCGCAGGCGGTGATGGTTTTGTGTGAGAGGAATCCTGTGTAAAGGAATCCTTACGCGCAGCCCACGCTGCAACAGACGTCTCCGAATTGATGAAGCACACAATGAAACACCAGTAGCTGTTGACCTCTGTGCTGCCAATTGTCTAGAAGAAGCTGTGCGGTCTATCAGCGCCATACGCGCCAGGTGTATGTCATCGCGAGCTGACGTCACATTTCGGGGTCCACTCCCGGATTTTCGAGCTGTCCGACCCTCGTCCGTCCACTGTTTCCAAACACGCATGATTATGCTGCTGTTACCCTGCACACGAGCGGCTACTGCACGATAAGACAATCTAGCTTATCGAAGGCCAACGATTCCGCCCCGTTTAAACTCCAAAATTTGCTCAAATTTCAATGTTTTCGTCAAAGAGACATAGTAAAGATTCAGTTAACGATTACTCTAGCATATAAGCACCGATAATCATACACGCCTCGCTACAGCCGTCTATTTATATTCGGTTCGATCCGCCGTTCAGAGGGCGCTGCTCAGCAGACGCATGCGCTACCGTCTGCAATTCTAATCATTTGCATATCATGCCCTACTTTACATTTCCTGCAATTTTCAGCTCACTCGCGTAAGTCCTTCGTGGTGTTGCAATTTTCACAAACTGGAGTGTAGTTTAGCCTTGTCACTACAAAGCTTTTCCCAGTAGGTCAAACATTACCAAAACATATTATCCAATTATCATGTCGTAGCGTTAGTCTCATTGTTGATAACGTCAGCAGCGTTACTCGATCATTGGCTATTATATATATGAGATCAGCAACAAAAAAAAAAATAAAATAAATAAATAAATAAATAAGAAGAAAGCAAAAAAAAAAACGATGATTATAACTCATGTAAACTTCATGAAAACGCACACTAACTGAAGAAATAAAAATATCGTCAGAGAGAAGATAAAACAAGACTCTGTTCTGCAAACGACTTGAAAATATATTAGCCAAATGCACCGACAAAAGCAATTTAAAATAGTTACTTCAGTTACTTACGGCAGCGCTTCGATCTACATAGTTTCTAGCAGCTAGTATAAAGCAGGCTTCCGCCGCATTCATTCTAGAACACAAAGAAAAAAGACACAAAAATCCATTAGGCCTGGATATCTTGCATAAAATGCAGTTGCCAGAAAGAAAGAGAGAGAAAAAAAAGACCGTGTGGTGGTCTAGAATTAGATATGTGCATACATAAACTTTCCAGCAGATTATTCTCCTTAAGATTTTATTTCTCTTTCCTGGCTTTGTTCAATAATTCAGAAACGACAGTATAATTTTTTGGTAATCGAGTTTGTCGTCGGCGGCGCTGCGATTGCAGGCAGAAAAAAAGTCAAAAATTGCAGAAAAAAGATCGGAAGTGAATTCAAGCAGATTTAAATTGAGAGGAAAAATGGTTACTCTGAGGATAACATCGATAACCGTGGAGGGTTGGGGGGTTCACAGATTTATCTTTCGATAGCATGCTTTTAAGAAAATAAAAACAACCTGATCGAATGGATTATGAATCGAATTTCAGGCAGTTTTCTGCAATGGTATTTTCAATTTAGTAAAAAAATAAAGTTTACCATATGTGAATAAAAGCCATCAAATACCGAAATAAAAGGAATGTTACTTGTAAAAATAAAATCCATATCACTCAGGGCTTTTTGGGTAGGTTCATAAAATGTTCAACATTGTAAAACGGGATAAAGTTAAAGCTCGTTCCATTTTCAAGTGCCTATTTCACTTTTTTTTATTGCTCACTTTGTCTCGATTTAAGAGAAAAAAAAATTATTGCTACTGCTCACAGTCCGGATGTTCAAGCCTTAGTTCCGCCCTAAAGTAGTTTTCCTCGTAACCTCAGAGCACACGTCTGCACTATGCAAATGCAAAATAATAATAATAATAATTTTATCAGATAAAAAATCATGTATTTTGTTAGCTTTAATGTTTTGTCTTAAAATAAATGACTCAAAAACAAATACATTCTACTGGCACAGTTTTGTTACCAGAGTGTTATTTTGCTACATGTACTTTTTACGCGGCTTTTACCGGAAGTTTCAACTACTCATGCAATTGGATTTTTGTTTTCTTTTTGTCTTGAAATTATGAATGTTACTGAATGACTTTTTAAAAAGTGTTATTAAAAAGTATTTAAATACTATTCTTTACAAAAATAAGTAGACATTGTACACTAAATCACCCAGATTTCAGTCAAGTTTGAATTGGTACCAAATGAAATACGAGACACTTCAAAAGATGTGCATGTTGAACACTGTTATTGACCACTGCTTGTTGCACGTTTTTGCTAAAACAGGGTTTTGTCGGTACCCACAAAAATATATAAACAATTTAAATTCAAAAAGCAATTCATAAGAAAGTTCCTGTCAATGAAAGAAGCCAATGGGATCATTTCGGAAATTTAAAATGTTTCTTTTTTCTGAAAGAGCATGCTTAAAAGCATAGGATCTGACCATTTTTTAAATAATTTGATTAAGGTATCCGACTACGTTGAAAAGGCGATTTTCGACCAAAATTAACTTTTTCTCAAAATAATTTTATTCAACAGCCCCATTCTTTAAGATTATGAAACATTTTAGTTTTATAATCTACGCGAATTAGAACTCACGTTATAAGCATTTGAATACTAAGCATCTGCAGTATAACGCGTGATAAGTCGAATCTTTACTTACGTTTTTTGAAGAATGCAATTATTTCTCGATACTGGCTACGGAAAACATGATTTTGCAAATTCTATTCAATACTAGCCAGCTTTGGCGACCAGCCGGTCCGCTTTCTTACGCCATTCGCCTTTCTATGCAAGCAGCCACCTACGGCGGCTGGTTGGCTAACTTGTCATTTAAATTTTTACTTCAAGTTTGCCGCCTTCGGTGGCTGTTTAAATAAATTTGGCAGCAGTATTAATCATATATCTCTATCTTTTGTTGTGCCATTCACATTTTTACGCCAAGATTGCCGCCTTCGGCGGCTATCTACCTTTACGATCTTTCTCTAAATTTTCTTATCCATCTCTATTTATTTTAACCTCCCCTCCCATTTCCTAATAAAAACAAAGATCACTCAAAAAAAAACATCTTTTTTTATTTAAGTAGAGCAAAAAAAAAAAGTCATCTTCAAATTTCCCCATAGTGTGCAAAAAGTAGCGTTTGAAAAGAAAAAAAATCTGTTATTATTGAAGTAAATGTGCATAACTATGAAATATAACGTAATATAGATGCAGCAAAACGTTCCAGCTTGGGGGGGGGGGAATGGAAAAAGAAATAAATGCAATCCCTAAATCAAACAAAAAAAAAAAAGGAAAGAAAAAAGCAAGCTCTGCCGGAAAACACGTGGTCATCACGTCATAAAATGTAGAAGTAAGCTGTATAGTAAAAACAAAAGATAAACATTGTTTGCGATTAAGATTCCATCGTAAATACCGAATCGAAATCCAAGTAGTGACGTCAGAGGCATAAAAGATTGAAGAACGCTTTTTTCGACCGATGCGTGGAGAGACATAATGTGTTCAGCATTAAAAAATTGTTAAAAAAAACTATTGCGTATTTTTAAGAACTTTTTTCTTCTGAAGAGGGCGAAATGGTTTTACTATTACCAACTTAAATTTTAGAAATGGGGCTTTGATACTTCTCGCAGAATGATATTTAAAAAAAACAAAACCCAGAAAAAATGCAAATTAAAGGTTTTTTGAAAAATTCATAAAAAATACAAAAATTGCTCTATTTTCAAAATTGTTTCATTCATCATATTTAAAATTAAATCTTCTACTTTATAGTGCAAAAAATATTTGTGTGGCGCAATTGGTTCGGGATTTGTGAGGTAAAAAGTGCAAAAAAACACATAAAACATTAAATAACTTTTTTTCTAATTAAAATATCAAAAATCGAAGCCCGAGGTGCACATCTTCAGCAAAAACTGCACCTGTATTCCAAATTTCATCTTTCTAGGTCTTACCGTTTTCTCGGGATGCGCGCCACACACACACACACACAAACATCTTATTTTATTATATGTATAGATTCAAGCATGAAATTTGGCATGCTTGTCTTGTAAGTACTTGTGAGTGGAATAGACCACAGATTATGTAAATGATGAAATATTTTTTGATTTATAGCTTTTTTACCGAAAAAAGGTGACAAAATTTTGAGAAATTTCTGGATAAAGTCATGTAATTTGTCATAAACTTTAAAATTCTTGAAATATTTCTTAACCTACGGTCTGTTTCATGTGTAATATTTATACATGTGAAAAAATCTAAGCAAATTGTTTATAGCTAGTTAATTTTTATTAATACAGTGTTTCTCCTAACTGGAAATTTTCAGTCATTTTTGCCAAAAAATCACCCATTTAAAAAAAATTATTGATATTATGGTTTATTTTTAAGCAAAATACATGTTTTAAGATCATTCTGCTTCTAAAAAAACAATAATATTATTTCATAATAGTGTTTTTAAAAAAAAACTGCTCCGAACCTAGTCGGATACCTTAAGTTTTATACTAAAAAAATACCAGTGAGCTTTCATTGCTTACGCTTCTGCCAATGACATCACAAATGATGAAATGCCATTCATTGATTCCATTCACAGGCACAATATTTAATTTGTTTCTTTACTCACATGTGTTGGCAACGATATGATTTATATCAACCGTAGATCGCAATATTTAATTCGCTTCGTGATTATCATTACGTGGAAACGCGGTAGACAGATGCGCCAAAGTACATCATTTGTGACGTACTAAAGACCACTCCTTTTTTTAAAATGGGACCTTTTAAAATCTTAACTTTCATTTCCCAGCGCTTATTTTTTAATTATTTCTCACTCTATGTTTTTTTTTTAATCTATCAATTTTAGGGACTAAAAGTAGTACTTTGACTGAAAGAAACAACCCCATTCTTTTACAAATTACAATGTAGACTTCAAACAACTAGCACATAAGCAAAATTTGTACGAACTCAAAGGAAAGATGAACTAGTTCTTACATAATTTTATGACTACTAGTCATTGACTCTTTTTGTTTTAAGACTCATAAAGAAAAATAATAAAGTGGGATGTATTTTGAAGTGTTAATTTCATATTATCGATCAAATTAAACCGTTATCACAATCCTTCCCGCTTGTGCAAACAACTGTAACAAATAATGTAATATTTTCACACGCCCGAACATTTCAGGAAACTAATCTCATACTACGGAAACAGGACACAGAAAAGTCAAATTTTCAGTCCGTAAGAATTAAATGACATTAATTCCAAACTAAATTAGTTTAGAAAATTGAGCTTTGTAAATACTTAAAGTTTAATTCCATATTATTTCGTTAGTTTGAAACGAAATCATAAATAATCCCTTCTTACTCGTACACAACTAAGAGTTGAATTTGAGAAATGCATTTCAAATGTGAATTCCTCTATCTGCTACGATAACATAACTGTAATTAAATAGTTTAATCGTCTCAAATGTTAACTAGTGTAAAATCTGATTGAACAAATGTAAGTGTATATTACCTAGACATAAATGAATTGTCCTATCATTTGTCGTGGAATTATGGAAATATATTTTCATAAGAAGTTTCCACAATCCATGCAGCTGGATAATTACTTATCTCAATCGTTGCATATGACAATTTCTATCTTTTGTTCTACTAGTCGAAATGCATTGAAATTTGGTTATAGCTGCTTTTAGCCTTAAAAACTCATTTATGTAGTAAAAAAAGGGGGTTCCCATTCAAAAATTCAGAGTTTTTGTTAATTTTACATTGTACGTGGTCCCTTATGCAAATTCCATTATGTAATTTTAAAAAGGATTTTTATCCATATCGGCTAACAACCTTCTTTCCATCCTTGCTCGTTTTTCCCTCAATGTATCATAAAGCAACAACGCTCAACCTGTGACACGTAGGTTGCGTGTATCCCGCCATGGTTTGTACTCGAAAAAAGCTAACATTAGCTTGGAATTACCCTTAATTTAACTAAAGCTCTCCAATTATGTACCTTCATATGAAAAACTTCGATATTTTAGTGCTATGACGTCACACAAAATAGACCAACATCACTATTAGTGGGACATCCGGTCAGCAGCAGTCTACCACATAGACTAATAATAAGACTAGACCGAGCTATGGCAACCCTTTTGCTGCTCATAAACCAAACCATGTGACTGGTGGATATCCTAGCAACAGCGGGCGTTGATCATAGCAGACGATCAACGCCTGCGAGAAATAAAATAAATAGAATTGATGGAACACGGAAGAATGATCTTTTATGGAGTCCGATTTGTAAATTTGTTATTCTAAATTGTAAATATTTTGTTAATATAGTGAGTTTTTCCTTTAGATAGTATTGTGCATTTTTTTAGTCAATTTTAATAACTCTCTAAGCAATTAAAAATGCAAGCGCCCAAAAAGAATCGGCAAACGGTAAGATTTTTACCTACATATTCAATTTAAGATACCGATTAGTACATTTTTGCGTTAACGCAAAACGTTTACGCCATTACGTCACGCCAACGCTAACGTAGCAGTTCCAAATGAAATAAAAGTTACTGAAAACTGTGATCAAAAACTAATTACTAATGTCAAAATAATGCATAACTAAAAGAAAAACAGTTCAACCTCTGCACCTGTAAAAAAAAATTATAATGCAAACACATTACGTCTTAAAATACATGTCGAGTGCCAAACTATAGATAATGTTGCCATCTAGCAACCATGCTGCCAAAGTTTTCGCCAAGCCTTCCACCAGTCACATGATGTATCCATAAACCAATTTTTTCATCAGCAAGTCTGAGAAAGCTCGGTCTACTCTTATTATTAGTCTATGGTCTACCATGAAAGAAGTATTTTGTGGCCGTCATTTCCGTTGCGAAACCAGCATCATTTGGAAGGGGACATAGACAAAGTTACTGACCTTGCTCTGGTGAGATCAGTATCCTTGAGAGCAGAACCTTGAATGTAGATCACTCTTTGAGCCCACATAGGTACTTGTAGGATCATTTTCATGGTGGCATCAAGCTCACAGGGGGATAAAAGAACTACGTAAAAATCCTAAAATCAAAGGAAAAATATCAAATTGAAGCATCATTAAAAATATTTATTACAACAACTACTAACAGATCTCTCAAACACATCAGTCTGTTGCTTTAAACATTTGAGTGAGTTTTAGCTTTTACAATATTCTATGAAAAATTAGGGGTCATTTTGAAATTTTATGCAGGAAGTAGTAACTGAAAGAAGCAAACCCAGTCATTGACCTAGGAAAAGCTGAGGCGAAGATCCCAAGTTACATGGTTCAACAACGACGAATGGGAGACACATTTTGCGTGAAACTAGTAAAAGAAACCTGAATACTTCCAATACTTTACTTTAACATCAATCACGTGACGTGGAATCCTTGATGCAAGAATTGAAGGCTTTACTCTCTTCATCTTTTATCCTTTCTCAATGGTTTGAATCCATCAGGACATTCGGCATTCTTAAAAAACTGTGTGCTTAAAATATTTTCTACATTTCACACATTTTAATTTTCTTATGTGCAAGAGTTGTTCATGTTTTTATTTCCGGAATGGTTAGAACAAAATGTTTATTGTTGTCATTAATTTTTACAATAACTTTTTCCCCCATCTCGAGCTTTCGAAATGACTAAATTATATATAATTGTCAAAATTGTATAATACTGCTTCTAATATTGTACATTACCAGTAATCAATTAATACCTTATCATTTGATCAGCACTCTGACGTTGGACACGATAAATACACATTGGTTCAAAATGAATATCTCTCAGCTATGTATGTAATATTTTGCAGTAAGTTACTGCCCTAAGCCAAGGCTAAGGCAGAAATACTTAAAACTAATTGAATTGAACCGCACCATTGCTGCGGTCACTCATCTGGTGTGCTGATTCTACATTAGCTACCAGCTTGCTTGGCTCTCTTGGCTCCCTTAAGAGGTTTTTTTCTCCTCCAGCTCAGGTAATTCCTATTCCGGGCTGATGAGTGCTAAGAAGCACGAAACTACAGTCCTCGGATGGAATAACTGAGCTGGTGGTGTATTTTGAGTATGTATGTAATATTTCGGTCTTAGTACTATGACGGTGAACGCTATTTTACAAGTTATACATAATACATTACAATTTTAATGCTAATAAAAATATTACGGTCAAACTTCAAAATAGATGTATAATTCTTTTATCTATTACATTTACAAATTTTCAAAGTGGCTACCTTTACTTTTAATACACAGCTTTAAACGTGTCACGAAACTTTCGGTAATGTATTATGCGTGTCCAAGCTATTTTTTTCACCCTGTATATAATGCATCGAGCAAACGGAACAGTTTTAGGTACATTCGCCATACTACTCATTTTATCGCTTGAATTAAAAAAAAAACAATATATTCATGATACTAAATATGCTAGAATTGGTATGGTAGCAAGAAGAAACAAATTCAAACTCACTTGTAGTAGCGGATGCGCATAGAACTCGTTTAGAAAGTCCATTATGGTATCTGCTCGTAACGTCGTATTACAAACGACCACATGTTTCTCGCTTTGAGCTCTATGCATGCTATAAGTACCACCCAGCTTCTGCCGCTCCATCCACGTATATGCTAACTGTTCAAACTGCAACAAAACACACATTCAGAAATGAAATATCTCATACGATAACTTTTTTTTTCTGCAATGACAAATCTAGATTAGGTAAATGTTTTATCATGAGCAATTACTAACTAGGATAAAAACTATATTCTCGGGCGAAACGTGCTTTGGAAACAATGCCGAAGTCAAACAAGCTGTTAAACGCCTCTTCTTGTTCAAAACCCTGAGTTTTCCATGGAGGGCTTTTTGAAACTTATCAATCGGTACGACATCTGCCTCAATGTCCTTGTTACTTATATAGCAAAATAAAGTTATGTCTTATCTTTAATGTCTCATCCTATTTTCTGACGTTCATACTTAAACTCTGACCACAATCAACTTGGCAATCTACATCTACGCAACTTGACCATCATCATCTCTTCTTTTGCCCAGCCATGCAATCTGCTCTCTTCAATATCGACATCGACTGAACCAAGGACATCATTTTTTAAAATCATGCCGAAAAAGTTTCCAAAACGGTACTTCGTACCTATGGCCCCATTTAATTTCAGATTTTGCACCCCTGGACCTATCAACAACAACAAGTGTTCGTGGATTTTCTTTTCTCAATGTCTGGCAATTATAAATGACAAAAAATAAAATTGAAAATACTAACATAAAACATAGAACAAAGAGTACAATAAAATAATAGCTGTCTATACGCTCTCGACCCTCCCAATAACCATCGCATAGGCTCCATCCGGAAAGTTTAGTGCAAGTGTGCAGGTGGCGAATGTCCATTTTTTGGTTTGAGTAACAAAGATGAAAATTGGGATTCTCACCAATCCTCAAACGGTGAAGATGGTTTGACTAACAGTCATGGACAGTTAAAAAACGAAGCATGGCCACTGACTCTGTTCTTGGGGCTATTGGAAGAAAATTGCGGTTTATAAACCAAACTAAGAGATTGCTTCTACAATTTTAGGTCTTGCCAAAAAAACATCCCTTGATTTCTTCCTTATATATAATATGTTCGTGTTGTAAATAAACAGAATATGTTTCAGTACTGTGTTACATTATTGTCTCAAGAACGGCGACTGCACAAAACCAAGAAAAAAAAAACTGACTGTGTAAGCATCATCAAATACAGAAAATTAATATCCTCTCAACAACTGAATGCTAACTTTTACATTTATAGCAATTATGTTTTACTGTGAATATTAAGCATTAATCACAATAATGCAAGAAAAAAAAACTGTAAAATTTTAAAAACGTTTTAAGTCGAAAAAAATCTTGGAAGAGGAAGAAAAAAGGAGCTATTGGTAACTCAAAGAATTCTTTTCGAAAAATAAAAATTTTATTCTGCTTCGAATTACACGCCATCTAAATGCATGAAAGTTTTATTATACTGGAGAAAAAACGAACTTTTTACATCATATACCTTACGTCTGTCTCTCAAATCAAGTATAATACGTAACTTCATTACCATATTCATGTTCCTAGTTGTGAACTTTCTTTTACAAATCGTAATTGAACTACGTCTTTTGATAAAGCAACTTTGTATTACTTGTCTAAAAATACGATGAAGAATTACGGACGTTCCAGAGTTTAACTCTGGTGGGTAATCACATTTCATGAGCCTATGCAAACATGAACATGCTTGTCAAAAGTAATGGAATTTCAGTTTTGATATGTGTTTCGTATCCATTAGATAAACTATACTAAAAAAATCGTTTAGTAGTTTAAGTAATGACCGTAGCGTTTGTAAATCAAATGAAGAATTGGGGGGAAGCTTTTGGTTTTTGAAGGCTTTTTTTAATAAGACGGAGCTTTGGAATCGATGACATTGCGATGAACAAGAACGATGATCTACAGATGTACGAACAGACATCTTTATAGTAACGATATCATGTTCTTATGCCACATTTTTAGCTTAAATACATTTTTATTTTCGACGAATAATATTTTTTGGACTTAAGAATTTCGCCAAATTTTCTTTCTCTTGATTCTATATGTATAGAGATTCTAGGTACGATTCGTACAATTTTTCATAATCTCACTTTTATTTTAAGACTTTGGTTTTTGAGTTAGTTGAGCAAGTATTGCTCAAATGAATTCCGCGATTTAAAGCAAAAGTACTAATATATTACTTATAAAAGGAAAACTACATGATGTTCTTACACTACTGACGAATTGAATAATGCTGCAAAGACTGTCAATGATGAGGGAAAAAGTGAATGCCGCCGTAAAATAATTCGGTATCAAATGGATGACTTTGAGAAGATTTTTGAAGAAATTAAAAGATGGTGATTCATTTATGGGTTATGCAAAACTGAGGCAAGTTTTTTCTTCGCAACGAAGGGATTCTATAAAAAATACTTGCTTCAAATAGCATCAATCTATCATAGATATTCCCCAATCGTCGCCTTGCCTACGAGTGTGCTGTTAAATTTAGCATTAAATTCCATCTGCCTGAACTCCAAATAAGATGGCCGGAAAAGGTTGGCTTACGAAGTTTTTGAAACGGAATCCGGAACTATCCATCCAAAAACCAGAACCATTTCAGTTAATTCAAATAAATAAATAAATAAATAAATAAATAAATAAATAAATAAATAAATAAATAAAATAAATAAATAAATAAAAAGTTTTGTTAATTTGTCACTAAAAGACTACAAATAAAGAGTTGATTTTCAAACAGGAATTTCATTTTATCTCTAGTTATCATTTATCCTATGGTTTGGTTAGGCATTATAAATGCTCAACTTGCTCTGCAATCTTGCTCAAATCACTCCATCTATGGGGCACGTTGAGCAAGTTTGACTTTTTGCATTCCGACAGCTGTAGCTCTTAAACGTGTACTGTTAGCAACAAATTACTATGGACACTTATGAAAAGGGATACATTACTAATCCATTAGGTTGCATAACAATCGATTGAGATTTATCATTGAGAAGTAATATCCACTTAAGTGAAAAATTGCTCAACTAGCTCCGCCCTACCCTATCTCAAAGATTTGAAAGCAATAAAATTTTAAGTCGTCAGTCACGGCAAAAAGTAACCCGATCGGCTATTTCTCACATAACCTGCAACACTGTATAAAGGAGCACAATTGTAAATATATTATCCCCCTCACACAAGCTGATAAGCAAAGAAATGTCTTATACGAAAAACAAAAGTTTTTTTTTTTCTTACGTTGGTTGCATTTTTATGCATAGAATGGAAACGAAACTTTTGTAAAAACTTCTACTTAAAATGATAACATTCTAGGTATAGAGGCAAAATTCTATCGAAAACACTAAATTATTTCGGGACCAAATGAAAACCTCGCAATAACGAAATATTCGAGTTACAAAAAATTCGAGTTATCGACAGTCGACTGTAGTTTACCCTTCCTCAGAAAATCAAACAATTTGATCTTGCATGTAACAGTTCTAAGTTTTATTTCCAAAATAAAATTAAAAAAAAATAATAATAAGCAACTTTTTTTTTGCTTACGAAATCACAAATGCATGCGAAAAATAAACCCTTTTTTGTTACAAGTTCAGAACTGAAATGTAGCGCAGTCACGAGCAGTACAAGATCTCTTCTTCTATGTGGAACGGCCCACGTATGTAACGCGCTTACTTCTTACTGGCAGCAAAATGTCGCCACGATTTACGAAAATTTCCATCATTTGCATTTATGTAATTATCACGAGGAAATTTTTCATCCGCTAATTAAAATGACATTTCAGCATTCCCTTTGGCAATGCAAAGCAAAATTTTGACATCACAAAAAATAGTAGACTCAACTAGTCTGCGTGCCCGGCGTTGCACGGGCTACTTAAAAAATGAAAGAGCTGTTCAATTGATATTTTTGTATAATTCTGACATCAGTTTCTAAAGCGCTAAGGAGTAAATAATTACGCGTAATGCAAGGTTTGCAAAACACCAGTAGAGCATATTTTTGGCAAAAACCTCTTTAACGTTAATCATATTTATCAATAATACAAGTTATTAGTATTTTCAATTAGCACAAATGATGAAAATATATGCATTTTCAACTATAATATGTGCTCACTTTAAACTGAATTAAATCTGATAGAATATATCTAAAATATTTATGTACAATCACAATCAGATTTTTACATAAAATGACACACACTTTTTTGTTGATTACGTGAAACTAAAGCACCAAGACTTATTAAATACCAATAAGCATTAATTTAATATCAAGTCATCAGATTCCAATTAAGCTTTAGTTAAAATCCTTTAAAACAATCTTTTTTGTTCAACTCTGTTTCACTTAAAGAAATCCAAACAATCTTAATTTAACATGTTCTTTTAACGATACAAACTGTATTTCAAAAATAGAAACAGGAAAGAAAAAGAAAGTTGTTGCAATTCGAAAACTCACCCATGTAACGGGAAAAAGTTCAACAAAATAAACATAATTAGTCGCACATCCTAAATGTATCAAAATATGAGGCCGGTGAACGATAAACTTACACTACAATCAATAAACATATCTAAAGAAACAACTTTCCTATGCTGAAAGGAGTTAAGAACGTCGAGTGTAAAAAAATAAAAAAAGGACAGACGATAAAATAAAAGCTATATCCGAATAGAGCAACCAATTTTAAATGAAATTCTAGATGGAAACGTTGTTTTAAGATTTGGACAGCAGCCAAAAAAATCTCTTTTAAAACAATTATTAGAATTTTATTTGCTCATACGCAAAATGGCAACAGGAAAGAAATAAAAATTATTGAATAACGTTATGTTAATTAACGTTTTAATTAATAACTCCGCTAATTAAAGTCGTACAATTACGAAATTGGTTCTATTGTTTTCTTTGGAAAATTTCGAATTGATCGGTATCTCGTTCGACTCTCGATTCGCAGCTGTTCTCGAGGAGATCGATCTTCAGACAGACAGACAGACAGACAGACGGACGCGAACAGATTTTAATATTATAGTGGATTATAAGAATCAAATTTTCACTACTTAGAAATCGAAGTGTTAGTTCTAATCTCACCAGCGCTGCTACCTAAGGATATTCCTAAATTTGAGAAAAAAATTAGGCAAAATAAGCATTTAATTCATTATTCATGTTGCTTTTGAATGCATAAATCTATCTTTTCCTAGTAATTTAGAAAATTTATTCAATGGCAGTCACTTTCGTCCATATGCCTATATGCATTCAAAATGAAGATACTATACTTGAGAAACAAATTGTCAATCTTCTTTGAGTGTCTAAACCAACTAAACAAATTGAAATGCTTTTGAAAAAAATACCATTTGATTCCTTTATAATTTTCCTTATAAACTGAAAGGGGGAGAAAAAAAAATTACTTGATGGCAATTCTACTTTTAAAGACACGTCCGTTGTTTCACAAAACACCCTACAAAGACTCCAAGGCTACGTTCGAAAACAGGGAGCGTTCGTATCGGTGCCACCGCCAGCATTCGGAAACGGCAAACAGCTGTTCTTTGACGTCCACTATCAGCGTTCGGAAATGCTTACGGTCACTCTCGGGGAGGGAGGGGGGGGGGCGGTTGCAACCGCACTCGCACCAGAGTCTCGATGTGGTTAGCGGTATCACATGGTATTTTTGACCAATCCAGTCATGTTTCAAGTTTTACACTCTCTTTGATTGGAGTGTTGGTTGTTGTTGAACTGGAACTAACCGCGCTGTAACTACGAGTGTTCGGAACCATAGCTGTTCTACCGGGCTCACCTGAAAAATACCAGTGACGTCATAACCACAACCTGAGCAACCACGTCGTAACCAGTGATATATTTTCGAACGCAGCCCAAATGTGTTGCATCCTTGTTTCGTTTCATGAGTTTGATGAAAAACATGGATTTTACTTCTATCATTTCCCCACTAAATTTCGCTTACACTAAAAGGCCGTGACAATCGTTGAAACTCATGGCAGCAAAGAGAGCGCTACAGGGAATCCCTATATTCCATACGTTGCCATTGGTAAATGCAAAGGTTCAGTTCAGCGCCTCTTGCGGTCAAAATGTGCGTTATCCAGTCAAAAATAAACCAACTTTGAAACTTTTCATTGATTTGTAGATGCACAGAGCAAATTATAGTTGCATCGGTGTAAAATACAGAAAAGTCATAAATCGTCAAGACCCGAAAGCGTCAGCGCCATCTAGTGGGGTCATGCTTCTATATAATACAAAGTATGAAGATTTCCAGAAGCGGTAACTAAATGTTTTTTTTTTTATAAGTAGCGGACGCATCTTTCAAAATGTCCTGGTTACTGAAAAAAAAAAAAAAGAAAATCTAGTATGTGTCTGCAAACCTTCAAAATTTTATTGCAGTACTTAGAAGAAGTCCATGTTCTCCATCAAGTTCATGCAATGGGACAAATATTTAACAAATTTGCTCTTTCCGTTGGGTGTTTTGTGTAGCAAGTGATGCGTCTGTTACCATAGAATTGCCCCTGGGTTTTATCTATGCACTCTTCAGTAGGTCAAATGCAACAGAGAGCACTTAACAGTTTTCTACTGCTTTACTAATTGAAGGAAATTTTGAGAATTTATATCAAGCATAGAAAATAGCAAAGTAATATTTTTTATTTTTTTAATTACAATCTAGTAACTAATGCAGTGGAAAATTAGGAGACCCACGTTTTTGACTCTACTGTAGAAATAAGAGCTGCAGACCACGCACTACCTGATGTCAGTCATATTTTAGTTGTGATACAAAATATTCAGGACATTGATTTTTACATTAACTACACAAGATGAATGAATTATTGTCATTATTCATCAATAATTTAATCTATTCTAATATTGATGAGAAAAAATGATGAAATTGTAATTTAAAAATTTATTAGATGATAAATTTTTATTTAAACAAAATAATTTTGTCAAAACGAATTTCTAATTACTTTTCTATCTTATAATAGTTTTTGTTAATAATTTCTCAATTTAAAATCGCATTAAAATTTTAAAACATTATTCAAATAATCTACTTTCAAAAGGATGCATCTAGAATAAATTTGAAGTAAAATTAGCGGCTATTGTACAATAAGTTGATTTTTTAGAGAAATAAATTCTTTGATAAGTTATTTTGTTCAAATAAAATGTAGATTTCGGTTCAATTTCTATCAAATTTCAAATGCTAAGACGAAAGAGGTTATTATTTGTCACATTAACAATAATAAACTACTGCTTTTATATCGCAAACAAAACCATTATTTTCTTAAGGTTTTCGAATTAAAATGTTTATTAAAATGAATAGTAAGGGGATTGATTTTTTATTTAAGGAAACGAAAGAATTTTTAAAGATGTTCTAGGACGAAAATATTATAACTTTCTTCTCTAAATATTCCATACATTTTGTCATAGATTTAAGCATCATTTCTTCATACACGTTCCATACAGTTTTTATGTAAATTTTAATCACAGACGCTAATTAAAAAATCCCCTTTCTTTACAATTGAAAGAACAATTTTTGGTGCCTTTCCGTTACAGGCAGACTTCGCGACTTTTTTACTTTCCCCACGTAACCGCAAAGAGAAAAATAACGTTTACGTCGTCGCCCTGTTTGCTTCCATTTTTCTGATTTTTTTTACATAAGATTCCACGTATATCTTCAGCAGTTGATTTAACATTTTGCTTTTACTTTTGAATTTAAGTTAGCGGATCATTTGAACCGAGCTTTTTTACGTTATTTAAGACTTTTTACTTGGTGGCTTATTTTGCAGTTTAATGCGTTACTTTGAGAGGATTATGCTTATTTGGAGGACTTTTTTCCCATTCTTAATATAACTTTCAGTCTTGTTTAAAGGCTTATTTCGCTTAAAAGTCTATTAAAAAAGCAAAAAAAAAAAAAAAAAAGTATAATATCACCAAACAACAATTATATATAATTTTGACCAAACATGACGGCAATGAAGAAAATGAAAAATTATCGCCAAGGTTTGAAATGCGCCGATTTAAATAACAGGGAAAAGTTCCCGATTGTCTATGATCATCATACTTTTCTATATGTAGAAAAATTCCCAATGCTCTATTTATTTTAGAAGTATTGCTTCTAACGACAATACATGAGTACGCTCATCCTTCTTTTGAGTTCTTAAAAAACATCTACTATCTAAATAGACGTAAAGGGAATTAGTGTGTTATCCACACCAGGTTTTGTTTTTGGAGTTTAATAAAGATATTTAAACACATTTACAAGAAAGAAATATTGTGTCTATCTAACAATTTTTCATATAAAAACTCAATTTTAGCTTATTTCAAATCTTCAGTGTTAAAGTCACAAAATGAAGCAACAGTGAGAAAAAATAGTTTTCCGAAGTATGGAATTCGATATTTCAAATAAGCATTAAATTTTAACAGATATATTGAACCATGACATTTCAAAATCGTGTCAAATTTATTTTCCACGATTGAAAATTCAATAACAGAGTAATGCGCCTGTTTGAAAAAGCCTTTAAACCTGAAAACTATTACTTTCTCGGACACTAAAGTCTTAGACTTTAAAAATTTTACTTTGAAAATTTACTGTTCACTTCTTTTAACAAAGAAAAAGGCAGAATATTTGAGAATTATTCAAACATTCAATTTGCTATTGGAATCCAAAGCAACGGTAAAAGATTTCTTTCTATTCAACCATTTTTTTTATTAGTTCTTGCTTCTATACATTGGAATGTAAATAACATTGGTAGCTGATAAATTTTGATATGAACAAACTAAAAATCAGCGAGTGTCGAGGAATTGAAAATGAATAAATCTTTGCAAAAGTGTTGAAAGTAGTTCAGAAGTCTAAATAGGTAATACTCTATAGCTTTCAATATTTTGAAGTCTGTGAGCGTAAGTGTTAGGGTTAAAAAAAACCCGTATCAATTTTGAATTTGAACAAAATAAGCCAATTTTTCATTGATTTCAATACTCAATTTGCAGTAAGTTTTTTTCTAATAAAACCTTAATTTTCGTGATCTCTCAAAGCTCTGTGGGGATCAGGAAAAATACAGACTCCTTTTCTACGCGTGTCAGTTTTTTAAAGATAGCAGAATTTTTACACAACAATAAATAGAATAGCATGTAATTATCTTTAAAGAAAAGTTTTTATTTTTATCGTAGAATGCGAACAGGTCATGTGCGAACAGATTCAATTTCAAAGTTTGTACATTTTTAACCAGAATCCGAGCTAGAAAGTTCCTTCCCCGAAAAAAAAAGGAACTTGAGGAATAGTCAGTCTTTCAAAAAATTCCGAATTAAATAATTAATGATTTCACTCGCAAGAAAATTATTTTTGAGACATGAAACGAAAGCTTACAAAAACGCATCTAAAATCCAAGATGGCGACCAGAAATCCCCCGCCTTTTCTTGCTACATTTTGATTGGCAACACAGCAGAAAAATACTCCCCCAATCATAATTACGAATAAAAATCGTGTTTTACTTAAAAGACACATGGGGGTAGAAATTTATAGTGAGATCTTGTACTATAGCGAAATGTATCACTCACCTGTGTGGGCAGGACGATGAGTGCGACGCAGATCATGACTACCATGAAGAGTTGCGAGGGCCAGACGTCCGGCCGGTAGTCTCCATATCCGACCGTCGAAAAAGTCACCACCACGAAGTACAGACTCTTGAAAAGGTCCACCTCGTGGTTGCCGGAACGCTGGAAGTGCTGGAAGCCACAGACACTGAAAGAAAAAATCGCAAGATATCATGCACCGTCAAAGACTGTCCTCAGATTTTAGCACACTTGCGAAATGGAAGTGTGCTTTCCACTCGATGTCGACCTAAACTCTTTAAAACATGTGTCGCATTTAAAAGATCACTCAGTTGTCATCATACTCGTAAAATGGATACTGTGCTTTCCAGTCGAGGTCGACGCAACATTTTTGCGTGTTGCATTTAAAACAGCACTCGGCTTTCAACATGCTTGTGTGCTTTTCACTTGATGTCGACTTAACGTAAAGAGCGTAGCACATTAATAAAAAACTCTTTCGGAAAAGATAAAATAAAACGGAGGAAAATAAATTAAATCTTAAACATGATTTCAGAAATCCTTTTAAAGATTTGAACAGATGAGATTAATGGGGTTAATTTTAGTTATTTCATCAAAACCGTTTCTAATTTATAATCGTTCGAGACTGAAAGTTTTCAGTTGACAATTTGAAAGAATAAATTGAAAATATTTTCAAATGTACTTTTCCGAAATTGGGGAAAAAAACATATAAATTGGTAATATGATATAGGATATGAAAAATGAAAAACTGTATTCTAGCAAGTAATCACATGTAATGTCCGGATTTACGTAAAAGAATGAATTTCAGAAATAAAAGTAATTATACTGTAACGTTTTCAGTGGAATGGGAACAAAGTATACATATATATATATATATATATATATATATATATATATATATATATATATATATATATATATATATATATATATATATATATATATATACGCTTTAGATCTGCATTCAGAAGCGGTTATTTGGTATGGTCACACTGACGGGAAAAAATGCTCAACAACAAGAAAAAAAAATGTTCAGTTGCATTGAAATTTGGACAATTCAATTCTCTAGTTCATTTCTGAGTGATTTAACTTCCAGATCACAGGTTAATTTAAACTCAACAAAATGCATCTCAAACGTAAAATGATTTACAAGTAATTGCGGGAGCAACCTCCAGAATTTTTAAAACAAGGCTGCAAGCATGCATTATGTCACACAGGTACTGAATGTTACTTGGTTAATATGGAGTTTCATGATTTTTGCATTTATTGTGTCAATACCTGGACTGTCAATGCTGGCTGTGGATGATGCTAGAGTCGTTGTCCAATGATATACCATACGTGCTCACACGGAGCGAGACCCACGTGATAACAGACCAGACAACTCCTTTCCCCCCGGCTTCGTTACGCCACCAGTCATCGATCTATGATGACCTTGGCGCGAAACTTTGAAAGCAGTGCGTTTTACCAGTAAACAGTAGTGCTCTGGCTGAAATAGATGAAATAGGAAATATGTAACTTCGAATGCAAATTTTTGAATACAATACTGTTGTATTTATCTCATCCTTTCCTCGTACCGGAATGTAGAGGCAATTAAAAATATATATAATTAAGTATTGCAACTGTCTGCCGAATGAAAGTGAGTCAGCGATTTCAGCTTCCGAACAACCTGCATGCGAAGAAAAAGATTGGGATTCTCATGGAGTAAATTTTAAAGTTCGGAGGTAAGTACTTTTCTCAGATAAACAAATTTACATTTTATGCTTTTAAGTTCATGCAGTTAAAGTTACTTAATTTTTCCTCTATTACACAAACAATTGTCAGTTTCCTTTCTGATATCTTTGTCTGTAATTTGTAATTTCAGCATACTGCTTTAATATTTGAAATGGTTAACTTGCAACTTTTTATTTCTTTATTTTTTCAACCTTGTGCACGCATTTATTCGAAATGGATTTTCCAAGCTGACCATATACATATGTCAAAATTTTCTGCAAATATACTTGTTGCTATCAGAAGCAACGTAACTTAGTGTTGATATTCAGTTAATATGTATGTAAACAAGTTTATTGAAACAGGCTTTTAACTGAACTAATCTTATATTTTCGGTTTCGATTAAATTGTTTCATACGCTAGCATGTGTTATTTTGATCAAAAAACATTCCTTGATGGGCTTCCGTAGTTCTGAGGTAGAAGATTAGCTTTGAACGCCGGAGGTCGTGGATTCGATACTCAAACATTTCCCCCCAACTACGCTCCTGCAATGTTATTCAAACAAGCTGGTTCTGTGCGTAAATTTAAAAAAATATGTTTTTTTCCACTGTTGTCTTTAAGTTTTATGATATTTATGCACAAATTGTGGTTGAGTTAAAGGTATTCATAATTTCTGAGCTTACGAAAGATTACTTTTGAGCAGTGGATACGCAACGTGTTTTTGCCAAATGCTCTATGCTTGTTTGTTTATGCTTAAAAAGGGCAAAATGTCTTGAATTAAATATTTTTTGAACGCCTTTGGTTTTCTATTAATAAGCTTTCAGGAACTCTGAAACTGTAACATAAATTGAATTAAGGGGCTGTCCATAAAGTATGTTGCAAAATTTTGAACAAATGCCCCCCCCCCTCCTTGTTACACTTAACGCTGTTCAACATGAGCATATTGTTATAAACAACTCGTGATGTCATACTTCTTGTTATCTCCTCCCTTCCCCCTGTCACAAAACTGTCACACTGTATTCCTAAAAGAGCATACTCAGCAAAATGTTGATCTAAATTTAACATATATGAGGTTTTAAGTATTGAAGAAAGTTGCTGAAATGGTCATTCTATGAAAAGTTTTTTGAAAAAGGCTACTTTGTCATCAATTAATGCTTTTTAAAATAATTTTTCAGAAGCCTAAAATGATGAACTATTGAAGCCCCCCCCCCCACACACAAGAATCATTAGCAGTAGAAAAATCTGAAAATGGAAAAGTAGCCAAAAAAAAAAAAGTCTGCTTAGATATTGAATACATTTTTTTGATGTACAACATACAGTATTCATGTTGTTGTATAATTCCTTCTTTAATTAACGTTTTTCAAGTTGAATTTCAGTGTAATTTTTCGAGAGTGCCCATCGAAGGGGGGGGGGGTCAGAATCATAGTCTCATAGTAATGGTAGCTTTTCAACGGCTGTAGTTAAATAACTGTGCCCTTGAAATTGTAAGGGAGATGGGGGAGATGTTTTGGGGGTATTTTTTCTTGAAGTTTTCATAAATGAAGGGGATAGGGCAGTGCTTATTTTGGGGGATGGCACCCAAGCATTCATGTCTTTTTAAAAGCATAAATTTGCTCAGCTAAGTTAACATTAATAATCTGGTATTATTTAATTTGATGTTATGTCTTTGAAACATATTGCAGTCATGTTTCCCATTTACTTAAGTAAAAATGTTTATTTATTTTTTAAAATTTCATTTAATTCTTATTCAAATACAATGGTAAAATTATTTTTTGTTTTGATGTAATTGTAAAATGAAAGTTCATTTATTTATTTGAATACTTCTTAAGAGTTCATGTTTCAATACAATATACAAGTAGTTAAAATGCGATTAGGTTAAAAAAAAAAATTCAAATGAAAAATAAAACTGTGTTTATTTATTACTTCGTTTTAACATGGTTGTAAAATAAAATCGTGTTTAGTTATTTGAATACTTTGTAAGACTTATAAATGTTTTTATGTAAAATACTATGAATTAAGCTCAGTGTATTTTTTAGTGTATGATTATCGGTTCCTTTTTATGTTTTCAAATGAAAAAGTAGAACTTTTAATGCTACTAAAATAATAGAAGACAATAATAAATAAACCAAATAGTTTAATTAAACCAAAATACTAATCGAAGTGCTCACTTCCTAATATCATTGTGGATCGACGAACGATGACGTCATTTGCTAGTTGGATGGCCTTCCTATCTCGAAGGCCTCGCACGGAGACACTAGTGATCTCGCAGCCGAGGTATCCTGTCAACTCTCTGTAGAGCATCAGCGTTGCGTTGCGACAGTGGTTTGAGGGCGAACGTTCACCTTTTGAAAACTCCTCTTTGAATGTTTTTAATGAATGGCAGTACCACAATTTGTATTACCAGACATATATGTATAATTTGAAGTTAGTGTGCTGTGGATAACTATAAGAGGGTTTCTGCTGTTATAGGAAATTGCTCCCCAGATCAAAATTCCAGGTGTAGATCCAGTTTGCGTAGGCTGCAAACAGTTCGGTTACACATGCGTTCCCCAGAAATCCCTCTGACCAACAAATACCCGTTATTGACACCAGGCAGAACTTGCTTTCATCAAAAAACCAAACAAATCTCCACTGCGTCCACCAAAGAGCTCTGTGACTTGACCTCACTGACGTCTTATTGTGTTACTGCGGTACTAACTGCAGCTCGAGTTTCAGCCGCAGACGCAGAACGATACGCCATATCCGTACGACGCAATGAAGTCTTATTCTCTCAGTTGTGTCAAGGGGTTGATCGTAACTAGGTCTCTTAGATACTGTACCATCCCTTGATCACTGCTCCCAGCAATCGTTCATAGTATAATATTATATTTACTCCGGTCAATTCCTTCTATGATACGCAGAAAGAAAGTCCACCGTCTAGTAGCTTTCTTGTACCGACCTCATTCAAACTCGGTGAGATATTGATAACGGCTTCTTCTTGTTTGTAAAGGTATAATGGACTAACTTCAAAACGTCCAATTTCACACACAAATAACGGTCACGAACTTTACAGCACGCATTTAAAGCGGTGTCTACCGATTTTCGCCTACGCTGATAACGAGAGCATTTTTGACGAGTGGATCACGCCCTCCGGAGAGGATTAACGTCAATCACATGGAGGGGACGAATTCCGGTTTTAGAGAAGGGGTTGGGTAGGGATTTCTAATTTTTCCCTACGATCTCCTCTTAAATGTAAAACGTGTTAGCAGCTGAGATTCAGCCATTTTTTTCTTCGGTCTTTTCGTCTAGTAATTATTCATTATTAAAATGAGCATTCATTTTATTGATTCCATCAAGGGAGGAAAAATATTAATTTATGACGACTTTATGTTCCGAATAAATCGGAAGGGAACTCAAAAATTGTTCTGGAAATGTACAAAACTAAATTGCAAAGCAAGCATCATTACAATGAACGGAACTGCACAAAATATTAAAAATGTCCACAACCATGAGCCACAGACAAATGAAAAAACAAGAAAAGTCTTTTATAACCAGCTGAAGAAAAGGAGCAGGCCCGTGTCCAGGTTTTCATAAAGGGAGGGGTTTTAAAGCAGTGGCGGCGCTAGGCGTCGGCGACGTCGGCAACTGCCGACGGCCTCGCGCAGATAGGGCCTCGCAAAATTCTCAGAAGTAAATTCTCAGAAGTTTTAAGATATTTCCATGTTTTCGATTGAAGCTCTCATTAAATATAACAGACGCAAAAGTAATCAAAATAGTGCGTGCAGGAGAGACTGCACAGAGTCAGCCTTAGCAAATGTTTGGTCCAATTCTGTCGGGGCCTGAATTAAAAATATTCATTGGCAACAACTAATTGATCAGCTAACTCTATCCCCCCCCTTTCTTTTTTCTCTTCTTTTCAGTTCTTTTCTTTTTTCTTTTGTTTCCTAAGTTCATCTAAAAGTACGAAAATATCCAAAATGCTGCTCCTCCGAACTCTTCCCCCTCCACACACACACACACACACACACACCGAAAGCATTATGTAGCACTGAAATTTTGTTTCCAGATCTTAAACTTCGCGATATTTCCAGCTTAAAGCTCCCAAATGCTCAACACCGTCGAAAATCGCTTAAAATTGCGTTTTTTTAGCTTGAATTTCAAAAATTACCGAGCGTAATATTACAAAATATGGCAATACAATCGCATTTTTAAGGATTGAATTTCAGAAAATATTCGGGCAAGGGTCCCCATATCGCCTTTCTTTTATATCATAAGCAATTAGGCTTTTTAAACTTCATTAACAGAAAGTTCAAGTGGAATGGCTCCTGAATATAAAATATTCCTAAGTTTTTAGGACCATAATTTTCAAAAATTTTCGAGGGATCTCCCTTCCTTCCGGTATAATCTTCAAAGTTTGTCTAAAATTCCGTTTTTGAAACTTCAATTTCGAGAATTTGCAGGAAATTGATTTTGACTTTTTTTTTTTTTTTTAAGAATCGATCTGGGACAGTCTCTGACCCTAAAGTCAATAAATATGGCCTATAATTGCATTTTTAAGGCTTCAATTTCTAGAAATTTCCACCGAGACCCCCTGTA
The DNA here is from genome assembly GCF_026930045.1 of Uloborus diversus. NCBI lineage: Eukaryota > Metazoa > Arthropoda > Arachnida > Araneae > Uloboridae > Uloborus > Uloborus diversus. Next base: position 139,500,519 of record NC_072735.1, on the reverse strand, counting down.
CCTTTTTTACCTTAACATCAGCAAAGAAAGCCCAAAATGGCGTTTTTAAACTACAAATTTCGAAATCTTTCCGGGGGAGAACCCCCAGACCCCCCTTTCTATCAAGTAATTTTTTCCACAGTCAAAGTGCCGGCTCCTCCCCCCACCACGAAAAAAACTTCTTTTTGACTGTGCTACTAATCACGAAATGTTTTTGTCCCAGCAATTAAGTGAATTGGGAACCCTAAGTGCCAATAGTTAGTACACAAACTAATTCTATGAATTCAATTATTTGTCTCACAATATTTTATGATTAAAAGGGCCTCGCAAAACTGCATCGCCGACGTTTACTTTTGCTCTCGCGCCGCCACTGTTTTAAAGCTTACATCCTTTCCCAAGGAGGGGAGAGTTTAACTGTACTCCCCCCCCCCAGAAGAATAATTCTGGCTGTGCAAATAGCAGCAGTATTCCAGCGTACATTTTTTAAAATCAAATCTTGTTTGTTTCTTTTTTAATCAAGTCTGTTTACTATGCAGTTTTTTGCAATTAGTATTAAAAACCGCCCACATTCTTTTATAATGCATCATGTATATTAAATTTCATAATAAAACAAACAAGAAAAAGCTTATTGTATAAGCAAATTACATTTCCAAACACAATCAATGCATATTCATAGCTGCAACATATACTGAATACATCATAACCTCCTTAAGCAATATTAACACAGTTGATGCTTTGTGTTGATAAATCATTCAATAATCCCCCCTCCCCCCCATAGTTTTTCTAAAATATTATTCCAGTTAGTAAAGCTCTAACAGTCTTAAGTTGCAGAAAAATTACAGAGAGAATTATTTTTTTCTCTCTTCATACAAACTTTTACATTAAAGTTATAAAAGTCAACTATGCATTTTCTTCTTTTTGCTTATTATATTTTCTCCAATGGGAGGGGTTTAACCCCTAAAACCCTCCCCTTGGACACGGCTCTGAAAAGGAGCATAGATGAACCAACTTTACCAGTGCCACAAATATATAGGTAAGTGTTTCTTTCTTTCTAACGTCTTTCAAGTAAATTTTATATTTAATAATAGTAATAAATATCTAAAAATATGTACAATTTTAAAACACAAAAGCATATTGAAAGCAGTGCAGCGCTATTTAATTGTGACAACTTATCTTTGCATTATCTATAATCACGACATGAATTCAATTTATGTATAAAATTTTAAATAAAATTTTTTAATTAAAACTGCACAAAATAAAAACAAAAAAACCATATATTTATTAAGTCAACATTTTTCGATGAAAAACAGTATACTAGTTTTAAATAAAAGTATTAATTTTTCAACTTTGAAAAATATTTCCTTAAAAATGAAAATTAAAAAGGGGGGATGAGAGAGAGATTTTTGAACTTAGGAATGGCTGTTTCCAACTGGAAGATATTTTAATCATTTTTCGCAGCCTTTGATAACTTTAAAATACTAAAATAGCGTTAGAAATTACTGTTAAATCTTACTTGTCCTTTGGACCAGTGAGCATGAATATATATTGGTCCTCAGACATTATCACTGGTCCTCGTTAAATTAAACGCTGAATAACTAACCACATTTTTATATTGTGCAAAAAAAAATTGGTGGCCCGCGGACCACTTATTATTTTATATGGTGATCCAAGACCAGTTTTACTAATCTCTGAGACCAGCAGTAATTTCATATGCTGTAAATGATCTTTTTTTTTTTTTTCAGTGTGAAAGCCACAATGAGATTAACCAGTTCATTGAATATTAGCTCTTAATTTGTTTTCAGAAAAGGTTGTATTGTGGAACAGATTCATTAAAAAGTCATTTTTACACAGTTCATTAATGATCAGCATTTCTTTTTCCTAAAAGCGCTGAGATTCAGCCCAATATATTTAAACCGTTGATTAATTCAAATTTGAATGCAATGTGCGGGAATTTTTGAATGAATTTAGTACATACTCGTAACTATCAACTATTGCCTAACTTGCCTCAATTGAAAAGTTCTGAATGGTAATTTAATAATATCTCGCTTTTAATGTTTTCAGACAGGAATTGGCTAATTTAGCACATATCCAAAATCAAAACAGACATATCTCTTTCATATTTTACTTTAAAAATTTGTTGCTCTGTTACATAATATGTTATGCCTTTGTCCTTAACAACTATGTACCTATAAAATATGAAAAAAATATTTTGCTGTTAGCTTAGTTAGTTTTATTCACCTCCTGAAAAATTTTGAAAAGGATGAATTTTGGATGAATTGCTCCTCAGATGAAAAAATAGTTATGATAAACATTTCCGGCAAAAATATTATTCATGAAGTTTGCCTCAAGTTGTCTTTTCTTTTAAATTGGAATTCACATTTGCCTGAAACTTCTCAGTCCCCACAAATATTTTTTTTTTTTTGAGCAGTTGAAAAGATGAAACAAAACGTTTTCAAACCAAAAAATGAATTATGGGTGGTCACGGCCGAACGAAATCTTTCGAACAATGTATAGTTTTTGAATCTGACCTCTCAGCAGAGACCGCGTTAGCTCCATGCCGCCCCTAGGCAGATTTGTAATCATTCTCTCCCCCCCCCCAATCAAAAGATAAAATGCAACTTTTCTTGAATGTCTCGACTGAAACCTTTTTAAATAGTAATTTCAAAATTCACTTTTCAATAATTTCATAGTTAGTATATATTCCTTTTTTAGGGGATAAGAACATTATATCAATCATTAAATTAACATTCTTCTGACGGGTTTAGAGAGGTAATTTTTTTTAAAATCAAGTTTCTTTGGAGCGAGCTGCAAGACTCATGAGGTAAATATTTTTTTTTTTTTTCAAAAATATTTAAAAAATAATCAAAACCAATATTTTTTTCTCTAGGGATGTGTTTTACAATTTTTCACTTACTTTTCGGCTTGAAACTAATGTATCGGTCTCACTTCTATGAGCCAAATGTCCGAGAAAAATTTCGCGGTAGGAAAAAAAAAAAAAAAAAAAAAAAAAAAAACAGGACAAAATCTTGGATTTTTTGCATGCGAATAGCATCGCAGATCTTCAGAAACGAAATTTCCCAAATAATTTTTATTTATTGAAATTACATTCACAGATATAAGTAAAAACAAATGAAATTAAGTATGCCTATGATTAAGCATTAACTAATATTTCTGGGGATGTATAGTCAGTCCCCATTGTTTATCACTTCTTGGAAAAGGTGATAAAATTTAATAATAAGAAAATGACTCAGTATGGAAAATAAAAAATAATGAAATTTTATTTTCAACAATATAGTAAAAAAATGATCGTAGTAAAATTTTGTGTCCCCTAAAAATGTATCAACCTCGTTTGGAAATTCGGCACTGCTTTTTAGAAGTTCTTAGATTCTGCACACACGAACGCGGTAAAGGCATATAAAAATAAATCAAGCCCACAATATATAATTTATGAGCGGTATGAACAATCATTTTCTACAATGCCCCCGAATACTTGCAGTTCTTTTCAACATTAATCCAATTGTTAATTCCGATGCAATATTTTGTACTTCAATCAGTAAAAAGCACAAAATATCAATACATCTAAAAAAAACTAAAAGCACGAAAGCTGTATGGACGCAAGGTAGTTTTTTTTTAAATCAGAATTACTACAAATTTTACTCTCTGTTTTATGTTTATTATTTGTTATTTTTATTAAAGCGCATTCTTATTTGTTTCATTAATTGGATAATTACAGCAATTTTCAAATTGAATATCTGGTCTCAAATCTATCAAATGCTTTAGCAGAAATTGTACTATAAGCATTCATGTTTTCAAAATTTTTTTCGTTGATATAAAGGATAAGTTTCCTTTATAAAGTTAAAATTGTACATAAAATAAATTTTGTTTTTAAAATAAATGTTTCAAATTCTCAGGTTTAAAAAATAAACTTAAGAAAGAAGGGGAAAAAAAAAAAACGATGTAGCACACGAGGCGCTGAAAACAGCTGTGCCAAACGATAACATTCCACTTATTTCGATTCGTCCCAATCTAGTGGAAAGAAAAAACCCCTCCAAATATCCCTATCACAGAAATTACCCCATCCATGCAAAACTTTTCCCCTATGTCCAGAGAGAACCCATCAGTTGTCAACCCACTTTCCCGGTCTCTATTGTTAGGGACCGTGTCTTTGATTTTTCAGTTTCCCCGCTTCGTGGCTAAAGGAGGGGTGAAACGGCCGTCTCTGACGTCATCTTGGAAGCACTGACTTGCGTATTTCCATAGCTCAATACTGGTTTGCATCTTCCATTTTAATTTTTCTGCTCGCACTGTTTATCGCACGGGCTCCCTTTGCCCGTGCCCTGGGCATGACATTTCCAAGAAACAGGCCCCCTTTGTTTACTTCATCTGTCGGCTCTCGCTGATTGGGTTTAGCAACCTTTTCCTCAAGAATCCAACATTAGAAGGTGGGAGGGCAATTTTTCATACTTCATTTAAATTATTTTTCAAAGCACTATCCCAGTGCTTTGAAATAAATTCTTTAATTCTTAGTATTCCTTCCTATATTGTTTTCCCTTTTTCGTTCGGTGAGGGGGGGGGTGTAGTTTATAGTTAATTTAAAACACAGAAGCAAAAATAAAATAACTAATGACAAAAATTAAGAGCAGCTGCAACATAGGTTTTGGTATGATTGGAAAAAAAGGGGTCAGACAGTGATAGGGGTGGACGGGCCCGCCGGCCGATGCGCCCTCAATGCACCTTCGTTATTATTATTTTATTTTTTGCACCCTCAAATTTGTGTGACTTCGTTTTTTTTTTTTTTTTTTTTTTTTCCATTCATTCATTCTTTTTTTTTTTTTTTTTTTTTTTTTTTTTTTGCACCTCTTCAATCCTGAGCCTCTTCTTTTTCTTTTTTTTCTTGCTTCCTCAAACCTAAGCTCAGTTTTTCTTTCATCCCTTGAACCTGTGTACCTTCGGTTTATTTATTTTATTTTACTTAATTTTTTACGGACTAAAACCTGTGCGCTTCAGGGGTGTCCCCCCCTTAAACCTGTGGGCTTTCGAGGTTTTTTTGTTTTTTTTTTTTAAACCTTTGGGAGTCAAGGTTGGTTCTATCTTGGGGAATCCTGTTCGCCCATGAATAGTTATGGATTTCAGAGTGGTTTTTTAAAAATTACCTATGAATTCAAAATGTTATGCATTTTTTTGTTATTTCATAATCAGTGATGTTTATTGAATGAAATTATTTAAGAATGTAAATTAATTGGAGATTAATAAAGGATATGCATATATTTGATGACTTGTGCATTTTTAATTTCAATTTGTATTAATTCGTATCGCTTCATAATTATTTCCGTTTTATAGTTGCGTACCTGGGTGGTTATTCTTTATTTTTTTTTTTCGAGTTTAAAATCTTCTTATGAAACATACTTACCTGTACACAAGAATCAAAATATTTAACAAAAATTGCTTAACATAAGTTCGAAATTTCTTCAATTGAGCATCAAGTCGAAAACATGAAAGGGTTGGCGGTGCATATCTTTGATGTTCAGTTTCGTATAACGCATATTTTTCCATCTAGAGTTGCGCATATATTCTACAAATGCAATTATTTCAGTATATGTATTTATTGCAGCTTATTTCATTTATTTGAATCATAAACATCAGTAATTACATAGTTGATCATACTTTGAATGTTCATCAGTGGTATCCATTTGAAAAGTCACAGCCAATAGTTCTTGGAAATATCAGTTTAAAGTTAAGGTTTGGTCTTAAAAATATTTCATCAGATAATATTTTTGGGGGGTTATTAAAGAAACGTTATGTATCAACCAGCTTCTGATATTCCGTACTTATTCCTCTATAGTTATTTTAGTATTCTGCAAAAATAATATTTTAATATATGTATTTATTGTAGTCATTTATGTACACAGCTATTTGCATTTTGAATCAACATAGTAGTTACAAAATCTTTCCATTATACACGAGTAACAGTACTTGGGAAATATCTGCTTGTAATAACAGTAATTGCTTTAAAAATGCTTCATGAGATATTTAATTTTTTTCATAAAAGACGTATAAATGAAATATTACCATGTGGTAATCAGTTTCTGAGTATTTGTATTTTTCCCTCTATGTTGTTGTATATATTTTATAAATGTAAATATATAACTATTTTGAATTAATATAGTTGCTATATATTATTAAATTCAATCATTATTCATTGAAAAATTCGTTTTTTACTTCTTAGAATTAATATTAATTTATTATATTATTAATATTAATCATGATTCTTTCTCTCTTCTACAATTTTTTGAAGACAAACTTTAAAGTAAATGAATAACAGTAATTTCTCTTTCAAATCAGGAAAAGATTTTTTGTAGTAGTTTACGAATTTAATGACTCAAATAGATTACCATTTTCTTCTAATAAAATTATTTTAAGTTGTAGTCAAACTTGGTTTAGTTTCATAATAATTATCGTTTGAAATCACTCATGATCAAGTTTTGTTTTTCCATTTTATTCGAATTCAAAATAATTCTCGTAAAATATGGGTGAGACACTAGTATCAAAAAAGGTAAATTAAGACACGAAGACTTATTTTTTTTTTTATTTTTTTCCAAATTATGCTTTTATGTCCAAAAATAGGCGCGAAGCAATGCCATTTCCTATTGAAATCGTCTTAAAGTGCTCCGCGAGTGCTTCCAGAGCTACGTCACCAATTTCATTCCCCCACAACCTGTTTCGGGAGATGGTCCAACCCTCGGTCCCCTGCCGTTCACGGTGACAGGTTCTAGATAAGGAGCGTAGGCAAGAATCGGTATGAACCTTTAAAGCAACCCTGATTTGCAAGTTCTGAGTAGTGACACACTTATACGCAAAGCACCAAATGGAAAACAATGTCATCTATCAAATGTATAAATACGCCGATTAAATTTCATTTATCTTACGTAAATCTTTCTTGTTGTTGGATTTTTTTTTCTTCAGTGAATGTAGAAAAAAAAATAAAAGGAAGGAACATTTAAAAAAGTGTTAGTCTATGTGCTCCGTACTACTTTTAGGTTGGTCTTGTATCTATCAAAAAATATTCATAGCGGAATATTTTGCTTTTCACAATCATTCAGTTTGACAGAAAATCTTCACATAAACGTTCTCTTAAGTGCTACTTAATTAAAATGAAAGCGTAATAAGTACAGCGTGTTATGGAGGTAGTTATTTAATTGGAGAAACACTTCAATTAGATACGATTGAATATTTACTTTTGACTCATACTTTTAGAAAATACGGCGCTACTTAGAATAAAAATGAATACAGCTGCTTGACTGAAAGCAATGTTTATTTAATTCTCCAGATATATAGAAAATTGAATTTGTCCAGAAAATTTTTGAAAACTTAAGTAACATGGAAAGCATACATTGAAACCAAAAGCGAGATTGGTCTTTTCGAGAGAGAAACATGGTATGAATATTTCATTTTTTTCTGTAACTTAGTAAACATCGTTCGTGGAATAAATTACCAAGAAAGTAAATTTGCATCTTTTGAAAAATTGTTCATGTTAAGAAACCAATTTGAATCTTGAGTTTTGACTTCAATCACATAAAATTTGCATCCTTAAATATAAAACTCTTTCTAGAGTAAAAGATACGCGTAGTTTTACATACCTTCAGAATTTATGTTGTGAATATTTTCCCATTTGTTTGCTTTTAACTACAATGCAATAGTAAGAGCTTGATGATTTGCATTCTATAAAAGTTCATTTCTTAAAATAAATATTCTTCTTTATTCACGCTAAAATAAAGAATTAAGGGATAATTTTCTCTTCTGGGGGGGGGGGGAGCATGCATGAAATTTTTAAAGCTAGAGAGATGTTCATTTAATTACTTGTTTTGAATAAGAAAGTAGGAAAGGCGTCAAGATTTTCGACAAAGCAGAGCTAGTCTATCTGTTTTTTTTAAAAAAAAAGGTTTTATAAAAAATGCAGTAAAATTTAATTTGAGAGAACAAAAATAGAGAAACGACAGGTTTTTAAAACTAAAACAAAATGTTGAATTCTATAGATAACAAAGAAAAGTAAGTAAAGTGGGGTATTAAGAATAAATATTGTACCCTATGGATGTATCAAAAATGAATTATTTAATTGTAGGGGAAAGTACTGAAACAAAAATATTGGCATGTGATTCTTTTTATGTCAGAAACTTGCTTTTTTAATGTTAAACTTCTTCTCTAAGTATTTTAAAAGCATTGCAATTTTTTCTTTTGACATTTTTCTTTTGAAAATTTCTTTGTATAATGTAATCAGCTAAAAAATGACACTAGTAATTACAGTTATGTTTCCATGTTAGAACACAAAAACATGAGTTTATCCGGTGATTGTAAGTTGCCATTTTCTAAACATTTATGAAATATCACATTCAACGAATTTTCAATGTTTTGTTTACGTCTTCATTTTTTTTTTCTTTCAAAAAACTTAAGCAACTTTGGAAAATAAAAAAATGCTGTGTTTCATATTAAACAAATCCTTTATCATACAACCTCCTGTTTAAGACTTTTCCAAATGTAAAGTGTATGTGCATTTAAATTTATCAGCATTTTTCGGCTTTTTGGTGATACTTATTTATTTTAGGCTTTTAGTATCTCGTTGCTGTTGTTGTGGCTTATCCTCAGACCGTCTGACGGAGTCAGACAAGGTCCATAAGACCATTGACCCTTAAGAAATCCAATACCAGGAGGGGAGAGGGGTAAAGATCTTCCCCTACAAGTCCTAAGCAGCTCGTGATATGTTCAGGTGGTGCCCGCTGAGTTTGGATTTTCGTACAAAGAGTACGAAAGAGTCTTCTCGCCTTCACGAAAGGAAAGACTTTTAATGTGAACGCTTTTAATCTTGAGACAGCAGTTTGGGAGGCTTTGTCGCACTCTAGAGGAAGATCCGGGTTGTTTACTTCTTTACCAGTGATGGGGGGCGGTGTCTTCCATTCCCTAGAAATTTCAGAATTTACCCTCGCCTGATGTTCATAGTAGGTGAGAGCTGTGGAAGCATCTCGTGTTTAATAGAACAGCAAGAAATTAAGAAAAAAAAAAACCGATGTGATTAAAATGCAAATGTTAACACTTTACTACTAACATGAAGAATAGTTAGTTCCTTAGAAGAATAAACGTCAAACTAAATCAATATTAAATTATCGAAATGCCGAGCTAACCGAAAAGATCTGCGGAAAGTTTTCATAATAGAAAACTTTTCCAAAATCGAAATTTTAAAATATTATTCTTTGTAAAAGATAAAAAAAAAAATGGACTGGTAATAAAGTAATTTTTTTACCTACAGAGGAAGAGCAAAGCTAACTATTGAAATTTCTTCGATAAAAATTATTTTTGAGAAGTCATTTGTCATTGGTATGTGCACAAAAATCTATAAATTGACATCTATGCTATACATGGTAATGTATCCATGCTAATGATAAACTTGAATTTGCAAGAGATTATTAATCAAATAGTAAATGAAAACCAATGTTTCTTTCGGTGGTATTTAATAATACCATAAATATATGAAAAATTCGTAAAATAAAAAATTTTAATTGAAAATTTATTATGAAAATATCAATCGAATCTAACACGACATATAATTTATATTCTCATCCAATATTTGACTTTTGTTCTCAAAATACCGCAGACGCTTCTATTTGCACACGGATATAAATTGGATACCTGTCGTATAGGAGAAACTTTTTTTTAAAACTGTTTTTTGTTTGTAAAAATGAAATTTGGATTAATAACCAGCTGTTAAAGTATGTGTTTGCTCTAGCAACGAAATATAAAGGATATATTTTCATTATTTTGTTAAAGATCATAGTTTTAGTTTTGAAATTGAATTTATTGATTAATTATGTCTTTAAAGACACTTTTTTGGTTTTAAATATGAATTTATTGAATAAATTATCTCTTTAAAGACACTTTTTTGGTTTTAATTTTCTGATTACTTTAAAAAGAAAGGCGTTATGAAACATGTAAATGCTATAGACATCCATGCTACATTTATTCTGCTGCTTAAAAGAGCTTTTAATTGAGACGAGAGTAAATTTTTGGTTCAAAAAAAGAAAAATATCATCTGAAGCATATCTGAAGTTTTAAAAAATCCAGAAAGCATGCCAAATTGTTTTGAATGTTTAGTAACAAAAATTCTCTCCTGCTTTGATAACCACATTTAAAAATCTTAACGTTTTTAAAAACAAATTCGCAATTAAAATTGCACAAAGATGTTTGGAAAACATTGAGAAAGAATTATTATTTTAGAAATGTCCTCATGATTAAAACTTTTTTATAGTTAAAAAATCATACAATGCTAAAAAAATATCGGGGGAAATTTATATCACTCATTTACTTATACGGATTTCAAAACTAATTCTCATAAATGCTCACTTTTTTTCACTACCCATTTATCTTACAATCCGGTCTTAATGGCACAATAATAGAATCCTATAAAACGTGTTTAGGAAAAATAACTACATACATTACGGTCTTGATAAACCATCAAACAGTTGTTCACATTTCAAGCTAGAGAATGATTTCGAAATTCACCAGGTAAAATATAAGTGCAGAATAATTTCAAGCAGAAAGCTTTATTTAGAGCACCAAGTTTCCCGGCATTAAATGCAAACTGGCTGCATATGTTTCTGAGAGACGAACAAAGCTTAAATTATGCTGAACTTCATCCACCATTTTACTTCAATGCAATGGTATTTCCTTTCAAGATATTAGAGAACGATTTTAGGATGCAAACTATTCTACTCGTGTCGTAAAATTATCAGGAATTCTCTAATTCTGTTAGTCGTGCAACAGGTAGTTGTTTGATTGGTAAAGCTCAATAAGTATATTTAATGATTGAAATATGTTCTAATGAATAAAAGATTGCATGTTTGTTAGAAATATGCACACATTCTACGTTATTAACAAATATTTTAACTGGTAGCGTTCTTAATATGCAATTTCTCTCACTAATCATTTCAGAAAATAGAAAACTGCACCGTGGTGACTTGCCATTACCTTATTTAAATTACGTTACATTTCAGTCTTGTGGTTCATGTACGCACCCCAGGTAGTACATTCAACATTTAAACGTTTCATGAAAATTTGCAATGGTTGTCAGCGGCCACGGCGTCAACAAATATTTTCGAATGTTTATGAAACGAAGTGTGGTCAGGAAAGGCTTTTTGCTGGCATAAACTAGTTTTTGCCGTGCCAGTGGCAGAAACTGGTTATAACCGGTAAAAACCGGCAGAAACTGGCAAAAACTTAAAAATGTCTTTAATAACGCAAGTAATTAGTAAATGATATTTGTTTAAGTAGGCTAAAAAATTAAACATCATTTCAACATTTAAAAAAATAAAATCCCATGCTAGCGCCCTTGATTTAGTTCAGAAAGGGAACTTTCCAACTGCAGAGGCTCGTAGTATTTGGTTTAATTTAACAAAGGATAAAAAATCAAACAGGGGTGCTTAGGAAAGAAGAGTGACATACAGATTTAAAGAGGCATTACTGATTGTAATTTGCTCACTTATATGCTTCCTTTAAATTGTTCGTGATTGAAATTATCAAGTTATAAACTTCAAAAAGAAAGTGCCAGAATTTTACTTGCCTAAATTTTGTACCTAATGTCACAGCTTTGCAAAACAAATTGGCCCCATTTCCCAAAACTTATTTTTCCAATCAAATTTTTACCACAACTCCAGTTGCTACATGGTGGTGGACCAGTTATACAATAGATGAAAGTTCCACGAACGTTGCTTGCTCCTTGATGCATTGTCTGCTAGCTCTTCTGTTTTAAGAATATTCTAAAATTTCGCATTTGTGCGTAGTAAATTGAGAACCTGTTTAGATTTTTGAAATCACCTTTTCTAAGAGGCAATTGCAGGGTCCAAACAATGTATTATTTGATTTTGAATTGTGATAATTTTGTAATAAAATGACAGTACTTTGGTCAATAATTAATTATTTTTTCCATGCATTTTCAGTTGTATACCAAGTATTATTTTTTTATTTTGTGAGTTTTTGCCAGTTTCTACTGCAAAGTGGCAGAAAGTGGTTTCTGCCATGCCGGTTTTAACCGGTTTCTACCAGTGGTTTTAACCGCCTCGACATAAACTTGCCAACCCTGAGTGTGGTACTGTCCATTTTCTACGAGAAGGCACTTGACTCTTCCCTCGTTACGTGGTATGCGATGATTCTATTTCGCTGTTTTCGGCAGAAGGTATATTCGGATCATAGCTTTTGTTGTAAAAGCAGCAGTTTTCAAAATGTAAGAATAACTAAAATGACAACACACAAGTGAAGCAAGTGATGTAAAGGACACTAAGATTTTTTTTGCACATTAAAATGCACGCCCAAGTTAAGGATGTCTTGTTTTGTCTCCCTTAGAAGCGCGTGGATTTCTTACCGATCACCCCAGCGTAAAATGGAACTCTGTGTTAGAGGAGGCGGGGCGAAGTCCCTTCTCGTTAAAAACGTACAACATTTGGGGTTACTTCTTTTGCTTCAAATAATCTAAACTAGCGATGTTTTGAACATTTGGTTGGCATTAGGTATACTGCCTACTCGGCAGAAAAACCGAAAACTGGGTTCCACAAAATGCTTAAATATTATATCTGTTGGTCGTAGTAGCTCAGTTGGTTAGGGTGTAGTGCTAATAACGCAAAGATCGCGGGTTCAATTTTCCATGGGTCAGAAAATATTGCTTTTGAATGTTTTTTTTTAAATTTCTCCCGGGTGAATGTTGATCCAAATTTCCAAGAAGATATAATCTTAACTCACTGTAGGATACTGAACTACAGTTATACTGTTGCATTAAAATCAGAAAAGAAAACGTTTAATTTAACATTTTGTTTGACAAGTAAGTTTCTGAATCATAAATTCGTAAGTTTTTTTTTGTGGATGCTTTCTTAATACTTCATAAAGCGATTTAGTAAGGCATCCTTTTAATGTTTCCTTTCTTTTTCTCCAGCCTGGCCGAAAAAATGAACAAAAAATTCATTTTTTTAATTGTTTTTCAAAAAATACCGATAAAAAAATTGGGTTTTTTAAACAACAGCTGCGAAGCGCGAATACTTTGCACGGGTCAGCTAGTACTTTAATATTCGGAAACCGCATTGTTAACCAATTTAACTATTAGACAATTAGACAAACAAGCCAATGTTTTTATAAAATGTATGAACGTTATAGTGCTGTACATAGAACAAAATTAATTCAAATTTTTACATACTTACGTTATCACATTCAAAGCAATTGTAATGTAATTGAAAACACTTAGTTAGATGTTGAATAAATAATTTATTTATCAGCTGATCAATTATTGAAGAGACGAAAACATCAGAAAATCATTTGATCAAATTGTGACTTGTGATGATATTTTAAGCAACTAGGAGCATGCACAGAGCGGGGGACATCTGTTGGCCCGGACCCGATTCTGAAGAGGATCCGAGAATTTTCAAATGACAGGTGAAATATATTAGAGACGTACAGAGGTTAAACAATGTGTAGGGGCTCCGTAAACGTCATTTGTGATTGGCCCCAAAATTTCTGTAAACGCCCTTGTAAGCAAATTGTGCTTATAATAAAGCAAGACTCTTCATTTATAAGTGACCATGTTTATCAGTTATTAAATTATGTCAGGAAAAAAATTAACAATCAGTTTCTTCAGAATTGCAGATAACCAACAAAACCAAGCTAGCCAATTACTATTTTTGTTTGCTTTTTCTTCGGGAAAGGATTAATTTATTTATTATTTATTTTTTTAAATTAATAACCCTAATGATGTAAAATATTCAGAATAGAGAAACATTTTCTATTTTACGTAATCATCACATTAAAATA